>NC_069501.1:13112806-13269450 GCF_027579735.1 Bombina bombina | reverse complement strand
CCCTGAAGTCAGAACGTTTCCCTGAGAAGGGTTGTGGATAATTAATATGAGGTTCAGGTGGATCATGAGGTTTTTGTGAAACATAATCTTTAACTATAGTTTTAAGTGCAGCATTTTCAGTTTGCACTTCAGTTACTGCTCTTGCCAAATAATCAAGTTTGAGATAGACATTATTAAACTCCTTCTTTATTTCATTAGGATCCATAATAGTAAATGTTCCAATCAAAAAAGATTTTGATTGTCTTTTGGGCCTGATTATTATGTGGTATTGTGAGCTTTGTAAATCAGGAAACAAGTATTTATGGCAATAGTTATGAAGGTTAGGCCTAAAATTAGAGCTTGTTGCTCTTTTTTGTATTAATCAGAAAACAACTTCTATGTAGCCTGATTAAACAATATGAGACATTTAATATATGATGAATTTTAGTATTAACTACAAACTTATGTGTTAATAAAGATAAGGATATAATAATGAGATACATATCATATGTTCAATATATATCGAAAGGAAGCCACAGAAGGAGTAGATATACTGACATGGTCTGAATCAGTAATGATAGTAACAAAAATAGAACTCCTTTACTTCACGCAATCACACACATCCTAAAATATTTACAAGTTCAGACACTCCGCAGACACACATTGTTTGTTTGTAATGGATATTGCATATAATAGGATTTGCCCAATAATTCAGAATGGTGACAACATGCAGGTAAGAAGCTTAAAGGCTTTAGTTTGGTTCGTGTACGTTACCACCTTAGGGACCGTGAGTGTTCCGTTACCGCATTGGGAGCTCCGTGTCTGGGAGAGGCAGCGTGTGTGAGTGCGGCTTACTTCCGGGTAGTGGTAAAAAAGTAGATCCGGCCGTTCAGTGATCCAGACTCGGTAATAACAAAGTTGCAACAAAAACATATGAGATTCAAAAAGGTATCAAAAGTAAATATGGGAACGATACTTAGCACAGAATACGAGTGATAGGAGACCTGAAATAAGAATAGCTACATCAGAGTAGGTATGACTTCAATAATCAGGCAGTAAATGAATGTAACAGGTAGTCCTTAAATAGGAAAGAGATCACATAGGAGGAGTTAGAGTTAAAGGTATACCACATCTAGTGTGCCCAGTACTTCATACTGAACCCTAAACCAATGCTACCCCTAGTGTGCCCAGTACTTCATACTGAACCCTAAACCAATGCTACCCCTAGTGTGCCCAGTACTTCATACTGAACCCTAAACCAATGCTACCCCTAGTGTGCCCAGTACTTCATACTGAACCCTAAACCAATGCTACCCCTAGTGTGCCCAGTACTTCATACTGAACCCTAAACCAATGCTACCCCTAGTGTGCCCAGTACTTCATACTGAACCCTAAACCAATGCTACCCCTAGTGTGCCCAGTACTTCATACTGAACCCTAAACCAATGCTACCCCTAGTGTGCCCAGCACTTCATACTGAACAATAAACCAATGCTACCCCTAGTGTGCCCAGTACTTCATACTGAACCCTAAACCAATGCTACCCCTAGTGTGCCCAGCACTTCATACTGAACCCTAAACCAATGCTACCCCTAGTGTGCCCAGTACTTCATACTGAACCCTAAACCAATGCTACCCCTAGTGTGCCCAGTACTTCATACTGAACCCTAAACCAATGCTACCCCTAGTGTGCCCAGTACTTCATACTGAACCCTAAACCAATGCTATCCCTAGTGTGCCCAGTACTTCATACTGAACCCTAAACCAATGCTACCCCTAGTGTGCCCAGCACTTCATACTGAACCCTAAACCAATGCTACCCCTAGTGTGCCCAGTACTTCATACTGAACCCTAAACCAATGCTACCCCTAGTGTGCCCAGCACTTCATACTGAACCCTAAACCAATGCTACCCCTAGTGTGCCCAGTACTTCATACTGAACCCTAAACCAATGCTACCCCTAGTGTGCCCAGTACTTTATACTGAACCCTAAACCAATGCTACCCCTAGTGTGCCCAGTACTTCATACTGAACCCTAAACCAATGCTACCCCTAGTGTGCCCAGTACTTCATACTGAACCCTAAACCAATGCTACCCCTAGTGTGCCCAGTACTTCATACTGAACCCTAAACCAATGCTACCCCTAGTGTGCCCAGTACTTCATACTGAACCCTAAACCAATGCTAACCTAGTGTACCCAGTACTTCATACTGAACCCTAAACCAATGCTACCCCTAGTGTGCCCAGTACTTCATACTGAACCCTAAACCAATGCTACCCCTAGTGTGCCCAGTACTTCATACTGAACCCTAAACCAATGCTACCCCTAGTGTGCCCAGCACTTCATACTGAACCCTAAACCAATGCTACCCCTAGTGTGCCCAGTACTTCATACTGAACCCTAAACCAATGCTACCCCTAGTGTGCCCAGTAGTTCATACTGAACCCTAAACCAATGCTACCCCTAGTGTGCCCAGCACTTCATACTGAACCCTAAACCAATGCTACCCCTAGTGTGCCCAGTACTTCATACTGAACCCTAAACCAATGCTACCCCTAGTGTGCCCAGCACTTCATACTGAACCCTAAACCAATGCTACCCCTAGTGTGCCCAGTACTTCATACTGAACCCTAAACCAATGCTACCCCTAGTGTGCCCAGTACTTCATACTGAACCCTAAACCAATGCTACCCCTAGTGTGCCCAGCACTTCATACTGAACCCTAAACCAATGCTACCCCTAGTGTGCCCAGTACTTCATACTGAACCCTAAACCAATGCTACCCCTAGTGTGCCCAGCACTTCATACTGAACCCTAAACCAATGCTACCCCTAGTGTGCCCAGCACTTAATACTGAACCCTAAACCAATGCTACCCCTAGTGTGCCCAGTACTTCATACTGAACCCTAAACCAATGCTACCCCTAGTGTGCCCAGTACTTCATACTGAACCCTAAACCAATGCTACCCCTAGTGTGCCCAGTACTTCATACTGAACCCTAAACCAATGCTACCCCTAGTGTGCCCAGCACTTCATACTGAACCCTAAACCAATGCTACCCCTAGTGTGCCCAGTACTTCATACTGAACCCTAAACCAATGCTACCCCTAGTGTGCCCAGCACTTCATACTGAACCCTAAACCAATGCTACCCCTAGTGTACCCAGTACTTTATACTGAACCCTAAACTAATGCTACCCCTAGTGTGCCCAGTACTTCATACTGAACCCTAAACCAATGCTACCCCTAGTGTGCCCAGTACTTCATACTGAACCCTAAACCAATGCTACCCCTAGTGTGCCCAGTACTTCATACTGAACCCTAAACCAATGCTACCCCTAGTGTACCCAGTACTTCATACTGAACCCTAAACCAATGCTACCCCTAGTGTGCCCAGTACTTCATACTGAACCCTAAACCAATGCTACCCCTAGTGTGCCAAGCACTTCATACTGAACCCTAAACCAATGCTACCCCTAGTGTGCCCAGTATTTCATACTGAACCCTAAACCAATGCTACCCCTAGTGTGCCCAGTACTTCATACTGAACCCTAAACCAATGCTACCCCTAGTGTGCCCAGTATTTCATACTGAACCCTACACCAATACTACCCCTAGTGTGCCCAGTACTTCATACTGAACCCTAAACCAATACTACCCCTAGTGTGCCCAGTACTTCATACTGAACCCTAAACCAATACTACCCCAGTGTGCCCAGCACTTTATACTGAACCCTAAACCAATGCTACCACTAGTGTGCCCAGTACTTCATACTGAACCCTAAACCAATGCTACCCCTTGTGTGCCCAGCACTTCATACTGAACCCTAAACCAATGCTACCCCTAGTGTGCCCAGTACTTCATACTGAACCCTAAACCAATGCTACCCCTAGTGTGCCCAGTACTTCATACTGAACCCTAAACTAATGCTACCCCTAGTGTGCCCAGTACTTCATACTGAACCCTAAACCAATGCTACCCCTAGTGTGCCCAGCACTTCATACTGAACCCTAAACCAATACTACCCCTAGTGTGCCCAGTACTTCATACTGAACCCTAAACCAATGCTACCCCTAGTGTGCCCAGTACTTCATACTGAACCCTAAACCAATACTACCCCTAGTGTGCCCAGTACTTCATACTGAACCCTAAACCAATGCTACCCCTAGTGTGCCCAGTACTTCATACTGAACCCTAAACCAATGCTACCCCTAGTGTGCCCAGTACTTCATACTGAACCCTAAACCAATACTACCCCTAGTGTGCCCAGTACTTCATACTGAACCCTAAACCAATGCTACCCCTAGTGTGCCCAGTACTTCATACTGAACCCTAAACCAATACTACCCCTAGTGTGCCCAGCACTTCATACTGAACCCTAAAACAATGCTACCCCTAGTGTGCCCAGTACTTCATACTGAACCCTAAACCAATGCTACCCCTAGTGTGCCCAGTACTTCATACTGAAGCCCTAAACCAATACTACCCCTAGTGTGCCCAGTACTTCATACTGAACCCTAAACCAATACTACCCCTAGTGTGCCCAGTACTTCATACTGAACCCTAAACCAATACTACCCCAGTGTGCCCAGCACTTTATACTGAACCCTAAACCAATGCTACCACTAGTGTGCCCAGTACTTCATACTGAACCCTAAACCAATGCTACCCCTTGTGTGCCCAGCACTTCATACTGAACCCTAAACCAATGCTACCCCTAGTGTGCCCAGTACTTCATACTGAACCCTAAACCAATGCTACCCCTAGTGTACCCAGTACTTCATACTGAACCCTAAACCAATGCTACCCCTAGTGTGCCCAGTACTTCATACTGAACCCTAAACTAATGCTACCCCTAGTGTGCCCAGTACTTCATACTGAACCCTAAACCAATGCTACCCCTAGTGTGCCCAGTACTTCATACTGAACCCTAAACCAATGCTACCCCTAGTGTGCCCAGTACTTCATACTGAACCCTAAACCAATGCTACCCCTAGTGTGCCCAGTACTTCATACTGAACCCTAAACCAATGCTACCCCTAGTGTACCCAGTACTTCATACTGAACCCTAAACCAATGCTACCCCTAGTGTGCCCAGTACTTCATACTGAACCCTAAACCAATGCTACCCCTAGTGTGCCAAGCACTTCATACTGAACCCTAAACCAATGCTACCCCTAGTGTGCCCAGTACTTCATACTGAACCCTAAACCAATGCTACCCCTAGTGTGCCCAGTACTTCATACTGAACCCTAAACCAATGCTACCCCTAGTGTGCCCAGTACTTCATACTGAACCCTAAACCAATGCTACCCCTAGTGTGCCCAGTACTTCATACTGAACCCTAAACCAATACTACCCCTAGTGTGCCCAGTACTTCATACTGAACCCTAAACCAATGCTACCCCTAGTGTGCCCAGTACTTCATACTGAACCCTAAACCAATGCTACCCCTAGTGTGCCCAGTACTTCATACTGAACCCTAAACCAATGCTACCCCTAGTGTGCCCAGTACTTCATACTGAACCCTAAACCAATGCTACCCCTAGTGTGCCCAGTACTTCATACTGAACCCTAAACCAATGCTACCCCTAGTGTGCCCAGTACTTCATACTGAACCCTAAACCAATGCTACCCCTAGTGTGCCCAGTACTTCATACTGAACCCTAAACCAATACTACCCCTAGTGTGCCCAGCACTTCATACTGAACCCTAAAACAATGCTACCCCTAGTGTGCCCAGTACTTCATACTGAACCCTAAACCAATGCTACCCCTAGTGTGCCCAGTACTTCATACTGAAGCCTAAACCAATACTACCCTTAGTGTGTCCAGTACTTCATACTGAACCCTAAACCAATACTACCCCTAGTGTGCCCAGTACTTCATACTGAACCCTAAACCAATACTACCCCAGTGTGCCCAGCACTTTATACTGAACCCTAAACCAATGCTACCACTAGTGTGCCCAGTACTTCATACTGAACCCTAAACCAATGCTACCCCTTGTGTGCCCAGCACTTCATACTGAACCCTAAACCAATGCTACCCCTAGTGTGCCCAGTACTTCATACTGAACCCTAAACCAATGCTACCCCTAGTGTACCCAGTACTTCATACTGAACCCTAAACCAATGCTACCCCTAGTGTGCCCAGTACTTCATACTGAACCCTAAACTAATGCTACCCTAGTGTGCCCAGTACTTCATACTGAACCCTAAACCAATGCTACCCCTAGTGTGCCCAGTACTTCATACTGAACCCTAAACCAATGCTACCCCTAGTGTGCCCAGTACTTCATACTGAACCCTAAACCAATGCTACCCCTAGTGTGCCCAGTACTTCAGACTGAACCCTAAACCAATGCTACCCCTAGTGTACCCAGTACTTCATACTGAACCCTAAACCAATGCTACCCCTAGTGTGCCCAGTACTTCATACTGAACCCTAAACCAATGCTACCCCTAGTGTGCCAAGCACTTCATGCTGAACCCTAAACCAATGCTACCCCTAGTGTGCCCAGTATTTCATACTGAACCCTAAACCAATGCTACCCCTAGTGTGCCCAGTACTTCATACTGAACCCTAAACCAATGCTACCCCTAGTGTGCCCAGTACTTCATACTGAACCCTAAACCAATACTACCCCTAGTGTGCCCAGTACTTCATACTGAACCCTAAACCAATACTACCCCTAGTGTGCCCAGTACTTCATACTGAACCCTAAACCAATACTACCCCAGTGTGCCCAGCACTTTATACTGAACCCTAAACCAATGCTACCACTAGTGTGCCCAGTACTTCATACTGAACCCTAAACCAATGCTACCCCTTGTGTGCCCAGCACTTCATACTGAACCCTAAACCAATGCTACCCCTAGTGTGCCCAGTACTTCATACTGAACCCTAAACCAATGCTACCCCTAGTGTACCCAGTACTTCATACTGAACCCTAAACCAATGCTACCCCTAGTGTGCCCAGTACTTCATACTGAACCCTAAACTAATGCTACCCCTAGTGTGCCCAGTACTTCATACTGAACCCTAAACCAATGCTACCCCTAGTGTGCCCAGCACTTCATACTGAACCCTAAACCAATACTACCCCTAGCGTGCCCAGTACTTCATACTGAACCCTAAACCAATGCTACCCCTAGTGTGCCCAGCACTTCATACTGAACCCTAAACCAATGCTACCCCTAGCGTGCCCAGTACTTCATACAGAACCCTAAACCAATACTACCCCTAGTGTGCCCAGTACTTCATACTGAACCCTAAACCAATACTACCCCTAGTGTGCCCAGTACTTCATACTGATCCCTAAACCAATACTACCCCAGTGTGCCCAGCACTTTATACTGAACCCTAAACCAATGCTACCCCTAGTGTGCCCAGTACTTCATACTGAACCCTAAACCAATGCTACCCCTTGTGTGCCCAGCACTTCATACTGAACCCTAAACCAATGCTACCCCTAGTGTGCCCAGTACTTCATACTGAACCCTAAACCAATGCTACCCCTAGTGTACCCAGTACTTCATACTGAACCCTAAACAAATGCTACCCCTAGTGTGCCCAGTACTTCATACTGAACCCTAAACCAATGCTACCCCTAGTGTGCCCAGTACTTCATACTGAACCCTAAACCAATGCTACCCCTAGTGTGCCCAGTACTTCATACTGAACCCTAAACCAATGCTACCCCTAGTGTGCCCAGTACTTCATACTGAACCCTAAACCAATGCTACCCCTAGTGTGCCCAGTACTTCATGCTGAACCCTAAACCAATGCTACCCCTTGTGTGCCCAGTACTTCATGCTGAACCCTAAACCAATGCTACCCCTAGTGTGCCCAGTACTTCATACTGAACCCTAAACCAATGCTACCCCTAGTGTGCCCAGTACTTCATACTGAACCCTAAACCAATACTACCCCTTGTGTGCCCAGTACTTCATACTGAACCCTAAACCAATGCTACCCCTAGTGTGCCCAGTACTTCATGCTGAACCCTAAACCAATGCTACCCCTAGTGTGCCCAGTACTTCATACTGAACCTTAAACCAATGCTACCACTAGTGTGCCCAGCACTTCATGCTGAACCCTAAACCAATGCTACCCCTAGTGTGCCCTGTACTTCATACTGAACCCTAAACCAATGCTACCCCTAGTGTGCCCAGTACTTCATACTGAACCCTAAACCAATACTACCCCTAGTGTGCCCAGCACTTCATACTGAACCCTAAACCAATGCTACCCCTAGTGAGCCCAGTACTTCATACTGAACCCTAAACCAATGCTACCCCTAGTGTGCCCAGTACTTCATACTGAACCCTAAACCAATGCTACCCCTAGTGTGCCCAGTACTTCATACTGAACCCTAAACTAATGCTACCCCTAGTGTGCCCAGTACTTCATACTGAACCCTAAACCAATGCTACCCCTAGTGTGCCCAGTACTTCATACTGAACCCTAAACCAATGCTACCCCTAGTGTGCCCAGTACTTCATACTGAACCCTAAACCAATGCTACCCCTAGTGTGCCCAGTACTTCAGACTGAACCCTACACCAATACTACCCCTAGTGTGCCCAGTACTTCATACTGAACCCTAAACCAATACTACCCCTAGTGTGCCCAGTACTTCATACTGAACCCTAAACCAATACTACCCCAGTGTGCCCAGCACTTTATACTGAACCCTAAACCAATGCTACCACTAGTGTGCCCAGTACTTCATACTGAACCCTAAACCAATGCTACCCCTTGTGTGCCCAGCACTTCATACTGAACCCTAAACCAATGCTACCCCTAGTGTGCCCAGTACTTCATACTGAACCCTAAACCAATGCTACCCCTAGTGTACCCAGTACTTCATACTGAACCCTAAACCAATGCTACCCCTAGTGTGCCCAGTACTTCATACTGAACCCTAAACCAATGCTACCCCTAGTGTGCCCAGTACTTCATACTGAACCCTAAACCAATGCTACCCCTAGTGTGCCCAGCACTTCATACTGAACCCTAAACCAATACTACCCCTAGTGTGCCCAGTACTTCATACTGAACCCTAAACCAATGCTACCCCTAGTGTGCCCAGTACTTCATACTGAACCCTAAACCAATGCTACCCCTAGTGTGCCCAGTACTTCATACTGAACCCTAAACCAATACTACCCCTAGTGTGCCCAGTACTTCATACTGAACCCTAAACCAATACTACCCCTAGTGTGCCCAGTACTTCATACTGATCCCTAAACCAATACTACCCCAGTGTGCCCAGCACTTTATACTGAACCCTAAACCAATGCTACCCCTAGTGTGCCCAGTACTTCATACTTCATACTGAACCCTAAACCAATGCTACCCCTTGTGTGCCCAGCACTTCATACTGAACCCTAAACCAATGCTACCCCTAGTGTGCCCAGTACTTCATACTGAACCCTAAACCAATGCTACCCCTAGTGTACCCAGTACTTCATACTGAACCCTAAACCAATGCTACCCCTAGTGTGCCCAGTACTTCATACTGAACCCTAAACCAATGCTACCCCTAGTGTGCCCAGTACTTCATACTGAACCCTAAACCAATGCTACCCCTAGTGTGCCCAGTACTTCATACTGAACCCTAAACCAATGCTACCCCTAGTGAGCCCAGTACTTCATACTGAACCCTAAACCAATGCTACCCCTAGTGTGCCCAGTACTTCATGCTGAACCCTAAACCAATACTACCCCTTGTGTGCCCAGTACTTCATGCTGAACCCTAAACCAATGCTACCCCTAGTGTGCCCAGTACTTCATACTGAACCCTAAACCAATGCTACCCCTAGTGTACCCAGTACTTCATACTTGTTACAGAAGCATTAGTTATTCTGTTGTGAAGAGCTTATTTCCCAGCAGCAATGCCTGAACCAGCAAGCCAGCGCCTAAGAAGGGCTCCAAGAAAACTGTAACAAGTTTCATTTCATAAAGAGTTAACTCTTTTTTTTCAGCTTTTAGAAACTATTGTCTAATCACCTCTGGAGCCAGACTGCTAATTGATAAGATGAACTTGTAAACTTGTTATCTTAAGTACTGTAATCCTATTGTGGCCTGTCAAAGGACAGTGCTCTCTATCTAAATGTGTGATGGGGGATTTTGTGCTTCCCCCCCTCTCCCCCTGGGAGTGCCCTGTGTGCATGTAACCTTAATAAAAAGCAGGCTGGGCATCCCAGTCCTGAGTTCTTGTTTGACCCTCAATCGCAGCGTTGACTCGTTTTTGTGGGCAGAAGGGTATCCTAGCTGTACTGCAGCTAAGGGAGATTATTCTATATTTGCGAGACTCATATAGAATACTATGGAAAGCAGCTTCTCCCCTCTTTAGCAATAGGGATCCAGGCTACTAAGCGGTCCATCTCTCAGCGAGACTAAGGGTAACCGTAACATTTGGCGGCAGCGGCGGGATTTTCCTGGATTTCCTAGGAGAGGTACAGAACGGATGGAGAGCGCTTACGAAAAATTGAAGCGTACAACCCTAAAGGATTTACTTGAAAGCAGAGGGGGGTACGCCAGCAACCGGCCGAGGAGAGAGCTGATCGCAGAATTGACCGAACTGGATCAGAGCTTCACAATGGCGGAAACACCGACCACGATTAGTGACGAAAAAACCAGGATTGTTTGGGAAAGGCTCTCATTATACGGGCCGAACCCCTCCATGGAATTGGTACAGCAGTTGATGGCGGAGGCGGACGAGGATATACGAGAGACTCGAGCCCACGAACTCAACCTAGCGAACGCACACCGCAATGCTGAAGCCCCGCAGGTAATCATCCCTGTCGAAAATGCTGGGAGGCCCAAGATACCCTATGCGGCATTTCGACCCTTCCTAGAGAGCGAGACAGGGATTGATGAATATTTGGCGGACTTCGAAAGGCAATGTGCCCTGCACCAGATTCCCAACAGAGAGTGGCCCACGATATTGTCTGGGAAACTATCCGGGCGAGCCCTGGAAGCCTTTCGTACTCTGGGTGCTGAGGAAGTGACACAGTATGAGCTAGTTAAGGAGACACTGTTGCGACGGTACGCTGTAACTCCGGACACGTATCGCCGACAGTTTCGGGGCACGGAAAAGAAGCCTAACGATACCCATATGGAATGGGCGCACCGAATGCGGAGAGCGGCAAATCACTGGCTGAGCGGAAGTAAAGCGGTGACTGGGGAGGAAATTTTACAATTGTTTCTCTTAGAACATTTTTATAATAGCATGGAACAGCAAGGGAAGGAATGGCTGCGAGACAGGCGGCCTTCTACCTTAGAAGAAGCAGCCAAATTGGCCGATGAACATTATGACTCCCGTCTTCACGAACCCATGAACTACCGAGCTCCAGCACGGGTCGAACCCAGAGAGGTTTACCGTGCACCCCCTCGTGCTAAATTCCGAGCCCCGGTGCCCACAGGGCCCGTCCGACACTCAGGACCATCCAATAACAGCTCTGAGCGTCCCAGACCGACTTGCCACCGATGCAAGCAACCAGGGCATTTCATGGCTAGCTGCCCCCTTAATACGCACCAGACACCCAGGAATTACAATTACCCCTCTGGGTCCTATCGTCCGGCCCGGGCCCTCTGTGTTAACCAAGAGGCCCCTATGGAGGGATATGTGGGGCCGCTTCACGAGGCAGACCCTGTATATGCTGCCTCAGATAACCGCCAGCACCATCGGCAGAGGGTATGGCTCGAGGGGCGATCTACCGAGGGATTGCGAGACACAGGGGCTACTATCACGCTGGTACAGAGTCATTTGGTGCCAGAGCACAAGCGATCCGGACAGACTGTGGCCGTTAGAGTGGCGGGGGGGGATGTGTACAAAATTCCGACAGCTAAAGTGCATCTTGATTGGGGAGCGGGAAAGGGGGCTGTGAACGTGGGCCTAATGGATAATTTACCTGCCGAAGTACTACTGGGCAACGATTTGGGCCCCATGACTTCTGCCTATGCTCCAGTATGCAACAACGAGGCGGACCCAGTGACTACACGGGCCCAAGCCCGGACGGAGCGAGAGCTCTCACCAGTGCGGGAGACACAGGTAAGACCTACCCCGACCTTGCCTGACAGGTTAGGCCCCATACCCTGGGACACCCCAGATGCCTTCGAGGCAGAGTCTAAGACTGACCCGACCTTACAAAAGTACCGGGAACGAGCAGAGACCGGAGGGGGCGGGGCAGATAACGAAACATTCTTATGGGAAAAAGGGAAACTATACCGCTGGACAGAGAAAAGGGGACAGCGTAGGCGACAGCTGGTAGTGCCCCACAAATACCGTCAAGAAATCCTCAAAATAGGCCACGACATCCCCTTAGCAGGCCACCTAGCCGTTACCCGTACCCTACACCGCATTACTCACACGTTCTTTTGGCCAGGGGTGCACGCTGACGTTAGAACTTACTGTAACACCTGCGATGTGTGTCAACGAGTAGGAAGGCGAGGCGATCACCCTAAAGCCCAGCTAGTAAATATGCCCATTGTAGAGGAACCCTTCAGCCGGGTTGCTATTGACCTAGTGGGACCACTGGCTACCCCTAGTCCCTCCGGTAAGCGATACATTCTTACCGTAGTGGACTACGCTACCAGGTACCCAGAGGCTGTCGCCCTATCCAACATACAAGCGGATACGGTAGCGAATGCACTAGTACAGGTGTTCTCCCGGGTAGGATTTCCAAAAGAAATCCTATCCGACCGAGGCACCCAATTTACGGCTGAATTGACCCAACAACTCTGGCAGGTTTGCAAAATTAAGTCCCTCCTAAGCTCCCCATACCACCCCCAGACGAACGGGCTGTGTGAGAGGTTCAATGGGACCCTCAAGCAAATGCTCAAGACGTTCACTCAGGAATACCGAGACTGGGAACGCTTCCTGCCGCACCTCCTATTTGCTTATCGGGAGGTGCCCCAGGAAACGACAGGGTTCTCTCCCTTCGAGTTGCTCTACGGAAGAAAGGTACGGGGACCCCTAAACCTGATCCGGGAGCACTGGGAGGGAGAGATGGAGGCTGACGGTGTCCCAATTGTGCCATACGTGCTGGAACTCAGGG
This sequence comes from Bombina bombina, assembly GCF_027579735.1. Taxonomy (NCBI): domain Eukaryota; kingdom Metazoa; phylum Chordata; class Amphibia; order Anura; family Bombinatoridae; genus Bombina; species Bombina bombina. The sequence goes on along the minus strand of NC_069501.1, from coordinate 13,256,402 downwards.
ACCGAATGGAGCAATTAGCCAAATCCGTGCGGGCTAATCTCCAGTTGGCCCAGAGAAGACAGAAAGTATGGTACGATCGGGGGGCCCGAAAGAGAATCTTCACCATAGGACAAAAGGTGTTAGTACTTAAGCCGGTGAAGACAGACAAATTGCAGGCGTCCTGGCAGGGTCCCTACCAGATCGTAGAGAAAAGGGGAGACACCACTTATGTGATAGCTAGCTGCCACGACAACAATCTTAGAAAGACATTCCATGTAAACATGCTCAAGGAATATTTTGAGCGACCAGAGAACGTGACGGCCGTATGTTGTTCCCCTCAGGAAGACCCCGACAGTTTACCCATTCCAGACCTATTAGAAAAGAGCCTCCCCACAGGTATAGTGGCGCAGGTTCAGATAGGGGACCGACTTAGCCCCACTGAAAGGGAGCAGCTCAACCAACTCCTCCAGTCCAAACACCTCACCTTCTCCCCGAAGCCAGGGTACACTACTTTAACCACCCACCAGGTAGATACTCCGGGACAAGCTCCCTTGCGCCAGGCTCCGTACCGAATCCCCGAAGCAGTTAGGACAGGAATGAAGAAGGAGATCGATGAGATGCTCCAGCTCAGGGTAATTGAGCCCTCCGATAGTCCCTGGGCCTCCCCAGTTGTCTTGGTGCCCAAGAAAGATGGGACCACCCGGTTCTGCGTAGACTATCGGAGGCTCAATGAAAATACCGTGACGGATGCTTACCCTATGCCCAGGGTAGACGAGCTACTCGATCGTATAGCCAGGGGAAATTACCTGACCACTATTGACCTCTGCAAAGGTTACTGGCAGATTCCCCTGGCCCCGGAGGCTATCCCCAAGTCGGCATTCGTCACCCCATTCGGCTTATATCAGTTTAGGGTAATGCCGTTTGGGATGAAGAATGCCCCAGCTACATTCCAGCGCTTGGTGGATAGGCTCCTGGATGGCTTCCAGAGTTTTGCTTGCGCCTACCTGGACGACATAGCGATCCACAGTGAGTCCTGGGAGGACCACTTAGCTCATGTGGGAATGGTTCTGGATCAGATCCGGGCTGCTGGCCTGACTCTGAAGCCAGAAAAATGCCACTTTGGGATGGCCGAGGTACAGTACCTGGGTCACCGTGTGGGGTGTGGAAAGCAGCGACCAGAGCCGGCCAAAATAGAAGCTGTCGCCAATTGGCCCACCCCCATCACTAAGACTCAGGTCCTAGCCTTCCTGGGCACGGCAGGGTACTATAGACGGTTCGTACCAGACTACAGCACACTTGCCAAACCCCTGACTGACTTGACCAAGAAGAACTTACCTCGACAGGTCCTGTGGTCTCCCCACTGTGAAACGGCTTTCCAGGCTCTCAAAAATGCTCTAATTAACGCTCCTGTCTTGGCGGCCCCAGCCCTTAACAAACGTTTTATCGTCCATACAGATGCTTCCATGTTCGGGCTGGGAGCTGTCCTCAGCCAAGTAGGCGAAGATGGAGGGGAGCATCCAGTTGCCTACATCAGCCGGAAGCTCCTGCCCCGCGAAGTCAGCTATGCAGCGGTCGAAAAGGAGTGTTTGGCTTTGGTGTGGGCATTAAAGAAATTGACTCCCTATTTATATGGTCAGGAGTTCACTCTGGTCACCGACCATAACCCGTTGGTGTGGCTGAACCGGGTCTCTGGAGATAACGGCAGGCTATTACGTTGGAGCTTATCGTTGCAAACCTTCAATTTCACCATTACTTACAGACCTGGGAAACAGAATGGCAACGCCGACGGGTTGTCCAGACAAACCGACCTCAGCCCCGCATAACCAGCGGTCTGGACAGCCTTAGTCTGCCCCGAAAAGGGGTCAGACCGTGTCTGCCAGAGTGTTCCACAGAAAGGGAGCAATGTTACAGAAGCATTAGTTATTCTGTTGTGAAGAGCTTATTTCCCAGCAGCAATGCCTGAACCAGCAAGCCAGCGCCTAAGAAGGGCTCCAAGAAAACTGTAACAAGTTTCATTTCATAAAGAGTTAACTCTTTTTTTTCAGCTTTTAGAAACTATTGTCTAATCACCTCTGGAGCCAGACTGCTAATTGATAAGATGAACTTGTAAACTTGTTATCTTAAGTACTGTAATCCTATTGTGGCCTGTCAAAGGACAGTGCTCTCTATCTAAATGTGTGATGGGGGATTTTGTGCTTCCCCCCCTCTCCCCCTGGGAGTGCCCTGTGTGCATGTAACCTTAATAAAAAGCAGGCTGGGCATCCCAGTCCTGAGTTCTTGTTTGACCCTCAATCGCAGCGTTGACTCGTTTTTGTGGGCAGAAGGGTATCCTAGCTGTACTGCAGCTAAGGGAGATTATTCTATATTTGCGAGACTCATATAGAATACTATGGAAAGCAGCTTCTCCCCTCTTTAGCAATAGGGATCCAGGCTACTAAGCGGTCCATCTCTCAGCGAGACTAAGGGTAACCGTAACAATACTGAACCCTAAACCAATGCTACCCCTAGTGTGCCCAGTACTTCATACTGAACCCTAAACCAATGCTACCCCTAGTGTGCCCAGTACTTCATACTGAACCCTAAACCAATGCTACCCCTAGTGTGCCCAGTACTTCATACTGAACCCTAAACCAATGCTACCCCTAGTGAGCCCAGTACTTCATACTGAACCCTAAACCAATGCTACCCCTAGTGTGCCCAGTACTTCATGCTGAACCCTAAACCAATACTACCCCTTGTGTGCCCAGTACTTCATGCTGAACCCTAAACCAATGCTACCCCTAGTGTGCCCAGTACTTCATACTGAACCCTAAACCAATGCTACCCCTAGTGTGCCCAGTACTTCATACTGAACCCTAAACCAATACTACCCCTTGTGTGCCCAGTACTTCATACTGAACCCTAAACCAATGCTACCCCTAGTGTGCCCAGTACTTCATGCTGAACCCTAAACCAATGCTACCCCTAGTGTGCCCAGTACTTCATACTGAACCCTAAACCAATGCTACCCCTAGTGTGCCCAGCACTTCATGCTGAACCCTAAACCAATGCTACCCCTTGTGTGCCCTGTACTTCATACTGAACCCTAAACCAATGCTACCCCTAGTGTGCCCAGTACTTCATACTGAACCCTAAACCAATACTACCCCTAGTGTGCCCAGCACTTCATACTGAACCCTAAACCAATGCTACCCCTAGTGTGCCCAGTACTTCATACTGAACCCTAAACAAATGCTACCCCTAGTGTGCCCAGTACTTCATACTGAAGCCTAAACCAATACTACCCTTAGTGTGCCCAGTACTTCATACTGAACCCTAAACCAATACTACCCCTAGTGTGCCCAGTACTTCATACTGAACCCTAAACCAATACTACCCCAGTGTGCCCAGCACTTTATACTGAACCCTAAACCAATGCTACCACTAGTGTGCCCAGTACTTCATACTGAACCCTAAACCAATGCTACCCCTTGTGTGCCCAGCACTTCATACTGAACCCTAAACCAATGCTACCCCTAGTGTGCCCAGTACTTCATACTGAACCCTAAACCAATGCTACCCCTAGTGTACCCAGTACTTCATACTGAACCCTAAACCAATGCTAACCCTAGTGTGCCCAGTACTTCATACTGAACCCTAAACTAATGCTACCCCTAGTGTGCCCAGTACTTCATACTGAACCCTAAACCAATGCTACCCCTAGTGTGCCCAGTACTTCATACTGAACCCTAAACCAATGCTACCCCTAGTGTGCCCAGTACTTCATACTGAACCCTAAACCAATGCTACCCCTAGTGTGCCCAGTACTTCAGACTGAACCCTAAACCAATGCTACCCCTAGTGTACCCAGTACTTCATACTGAACCCTAAACCAATGCTACCCCTAGTGTGCCCAGTACTTCATACTGAACCCTAAACCAATGCTACCCCTAGTGTGCCAAGCACTTCATGCTGAACCCTAAACCAATGCTACCCCTAGTGTGCCCAGTATTTCATACTGAACCCTAAACCAATGCTACCCCTAGTGTGCCCAGTACTTCATACTGAACCCTAAACCAATGCTACCCCTAGTGTGCCCAGTACTTCATACTGAACCCTAAACCAATACTACCCCTAGTGTGCCCAGTACTTCATACTGAACCCTAAACCAATACTACCCCTAGTGTGCCCAGTACTTCATACTGAACCCTAAACCAATACTACCCCAGTGTGCCCAGCACTTTATACTGAACCCTAAACCAATGCTACCACTAGTGTGCCCAGTACTTCATACTGAACCCTAAACCAATGCTACCCCTTGTGTAACCAGCACTTCATACTGAACCCTAAACCAATGCTACCCCTAGTGTGCCCAGTACTTCATACTGAACCCTAAACCAATGCTACCCCTAGTGTACCCAGTACTTCATACTGAACCCTAAACCAATGCTACCCCTAGTGTGCCCAGTACTTCATACTGAACCCTAAACTAATGCTACCCCTAGTGTGCCCAGTACTTCATACTGAACCCTAAACCAATGCTACCCCTAGTGTGCCCAGCACTTCATACTGAACCCTAAACCAATACTACCCCTAGCGTGCCCAGTACTTCATACTGAACCCTAAACCAATGCTACCCCTAGTGTGCCCAGTACTTCATACTGAACCCTAAACCAATGCTACCCCTAGTGTGCCCAGTACTTCATACTGAACCCTAAACCAATACTACCCCTAGTGTGCCCAGTACTTCATACTGAACCCTAAACCAATACTACCCCTAGTGTGCCCAGTACTTCATACTGATCCCTAAACCAATACTACCCCAGTGTGCCCAGCACTTTATACTGAACCCTAAACCAATGCTACCCCTAGTGTGCCCAGTACTTCATACTGAACCCTAAACCAATGCTACCCCTTGTGTGCCCAGCACTTCATACTGAACCCTAAACCAATGCTACCCCTAGTGTGCCCAGTACTTCATACTGAACCCTAAACCAATGCTACCCCTAGTGTACCCAGTACTTCATACTGAACCCTAAACAAATGCTACCCCTAGTGTGCCCAGTACTTCATACTAAACCCTAAACCAATGCTACCCCTAGTGTGCCCAGTACTTCATACTGAACCCTAAACCAATGCTACCCCTAGTGTGCCCAGTACTTCATACTGAACCCTAAACCAATGCTACCCCTAGTGTGCCCAGTACTTCATACTGAACCCTAAACCAATGCTACCCCTAGTGTGCCCAGTACTTCATGCTGAACCCTAAACCAATGCTACCCCTTGTGTGCCCAGTACTTCATACTGAACCCTAAACCAATGCTACCCCTAGTGTGCCCAGTACTTCATACTGAACCCTAAACCAATGCTACCCCTAGTGTGCCCAGTACTTCATACTGAACCCTAAACCAATACTACCCCTTGTGTGCCCAGTACTTCATACTGAACCCTAAACCAATGCTACCCCTAGTGTGCCCAGTACTTCATGCTGAACCCTAAACCAATGCTACCCCTAGTGTGCCCAGTACTTCATACTGAACCTTAAACCAATGCTACCCCTAGTGTGCCCAGCACTTCATGCTGAACCCTAAACCAATGCTACCCCTAGTGTGCCCTGTACTTCATACTGAACCCTAAACCAATGCTACCCCTAGTGTGCCCAGTACTTCATACTGAACCCTAAACCAATACTACCCCTAGTGTGCCCAGCACTTCATACTGAACCCTAAACCAATGCTACCCCTAGTGAGCCCAGTACTTCATACTGAACCCTAAACCAATGCTACCCCTAGTGTGCCCAGTACTTCATACTGAACCCTAAACCAATGCTACCCCTAGTGTGCCCAGTACTTCATACTGAACCCTAAACTAATGCTACCCCTAGTGTGCCCAGTACTTCATACTGAACCCTAAACCAATGCTACCCCTAGTGTGCCCAGTACTTCATACTGAACCCTAAACCAATGCTACCCCTAGTGTGCCCAGTACTTCATACTGAACCCTAAACCAATGCTACCCCTAGTGTGCCCAGTACTTCAGACTGAACCCTACACCAATACTACCCCTAGTGTGCCCAGTACTTCATACTGAACCCTAAACCAATACTACCCCTAGTGTGCCCAGTACTTCATACTGAACCCTAAACCAATACTACCCCAGTGTGCCCAGCACTTTATACTGAACCCTAAACCAATGCTACCACTAGTGTGCCCAGTACTTCATACTGAACCCTAAACCAATGCTACCCCTTGTGTGCCCAGCACTTCATACTGAACCCTAAACCAATGCTACCCCTAGTGTGCCCAGTACTTCATACTGAACCCTAAACCAATGCTACCCCTAGTGTACCCAGTACTTCATACTGAACCCTAAACCAATGCTACCCCTAGTGTGCCCAGTACTTCATACTGAACCCTAAACTAATGCTACCCCTAGTGTGCCCAGTACTTCATACTGAACCCTAAACCAATGCTACCCCTAGTGTGCCCAGCACTTCATACTGAACCCTAAACCAATACTACCCCTAGTGTGCCCAGTACTTAAAACTGAACCCTAAACCAATGCTACCCCTAGTGTGCCCAGTACTTCATACTGAACCCTAAATAAATGCTACCCCTAGTGTGCCCAGTACTTCATACTGAACCCTAAACCAATACTACCCCTAGTGTGCCCAGTACTTCATACTGAACCCTAAACCAATACTACCCCTAGTGTGCCCAGTACTTCATACTGATCCCTAAACCAATACTACCCCAGTGTGCCCAGCACTTTATACTGAACCCTAAACCAATGCTACCCCTAGTGTGCCCAGTACTTCATACTGAACCCTAAACCAATGCTACCCCTTGTGTGCCCAGCACTTCATACTGAACCCTAAACCAATGCTACCCCTAGTGTGCCCAGTACTTCATACTGAACCCTAAACCAATGCTACCCCTAGTGTACCCAGTACTTCATACTGAACCCTAAACCAATGCTACCCCTAGTGTGCCCAGTACTTCATACTGAACCCTAAACCAATGCTACCCCTAGTGTGCCCAGTACTTCATACTGAACCCTAAACCAATGCTACCCCTAGTGTGCCCAGTACTTCATACTGAACCCTAAACCAATGCTACCCCTAGTGAGCCCAGTACTTCATACTGAACCCTAAACCAATGCTACCCCTAGTGTTCCCAGTACTTCATGCTGAACCCTAAACCAATACTACCCCTTGTGTGCCCAGTACTTCATGCTGAACCCTAAACCAATGCTACCCCTAGTGTGCCCAGTACTTAATACTGAACCCTAAACCAATGCTACCCCTAGTGTGCCCAGTACTTCATACTGAACCCTAAACCAATACTACCCCTTGTGTGCCCAGTACTTCATACTGAACCCTAAACCAATGCTACCCCTAGTGTACCCAGTACTTCATGCTGAACCCTAAACCAATGCTACCCCTAGTGTGCCCAGTACTTCATACTGAACCCTAAACCAATGCTACCCCTAGTGTGCCCAGCACTTCATGCTGAACCCTAAACCAATGCTACCCCTCGTGTGCCCTGTACTTCATACTGAACCCTAATCCAATGCTACCCCTAGTGTGCCCAGTACTTCATACTGAACCCTAAACCAATACTACCCCTAGTGTGCCCAGCACTTCATACTGAACCCTAAACCAATGCTACCCCTAGTGTGCCCAGTACTTCATACTGAACCCTAAACCAATGCTACCCCTAGTGTGCCCAGTACTTCATACTGAAGCCTAAACCAATACTACCCTTAGTGTGCCCAGTACTTCATACTGAACCCTAAACCAATACTACCCCTAGTGTGCCCAGTACTTCATACTGAACCCTAAACCAATACTACCCCAGTGTGCCCAGCACTTTATACTGAACCCTAAACCAATGCTACCACTAGTGTGCCCAGTACTTCATACTGAACCCTAAACCAATGCTACCCCTTGTGTGCCCAGCACTTCATACTGAACCCTAAACCAATGCTACCCCTAGTGTGCCCAGTACTTCATACTGAACCCTAAACCAATGCTACCCCTAGTGTACCCAGTACTTCATACTGAACCCTAAACCAATGCTACCCTAGTGTGCCCAGTACTTCATACTGAACCCTAAACTAATGCTACCCCTAGTGTGCCCAGTACTACATACTGAACCCTAAACCAATGCTACCCCTAGTGTGCCCAGTACTTCATACTGAACCCTAAACCAATGCTACCCCTAGTGTGCCCAGTACTTCATACTGAACCCTAAACCAATGCTACCCCTAGTGTGCCCAGTACTTCATACTGAACCCTAAACCAATGCTACCCCTAGTGTACCCAGTACTTCATACTGAACCCTAAACCAATGCTACCCCTAGTGTGCCCAGTACTTCATACTGAACCCTAAACTAATGCTACCCCTAGTGTGCCCAGTACTTCATACTGAACCCTAAACCAATGCTACCCCTAGTGTGCCCAGCACTTCATACTGAACCCTAAACCAATACTACCCCTAGTGTGCCCAGTACTTAAAACTGAACCCTAAACCAATGCTACCCCTAGTGTGCCCAGTACTTCATACTGAACCCTAAATAAATGCTACCCCTAGTGTGCCCAGTACTTCATACTGAACCCTAAACCAATACTACCCCTAGTGTGCCCAGTACTTCATACTGAACCCTAAACCAATACTACCCCTAGTGTGCCCAGTACTTCATACTGATCCCTAAACCAATACTACCCCAGTGTGCCCAGCACTTTATACTGAACCCTAAACCAATGCTACCCCTAGTGTGCCCAGTACTTCATACTGAACCCTAAACCAATGCTACCCCTTGTGTGCCCAGCACTTCATACTGAACCCTAAACCAATGCTACCCCTAGTGTGCCCAGTACTTCATACTGAACCCTAAACCAATGCTACCCCTAGTGTACCCAGTACTTCATACTGAACCCTAAACCAATGCTACCCCTAGTGTGCCCAGTACTTCATACTGAACCCTAAACCAATGCTACCCCTAGTGTGCCCAGTACTTCATACTGAACCCTAAACCAATGCTACCCCTAGTGTGCCCAGTACTTCATACTGAACCCTAAACCAATGCTACCCCTAGTGAGCCCAGTACTTCATACTGAACCCTAAACCAATGCTACCCCTAGTGTTCCCAGTACTTCATGCTGAACCCTAAACCAATACTACCCCTTGTGTGCCCAGTACTTCATGCTGAACCCTAAACCAATGCTACCCCTAGTGTGCCCAGTACTTAATACTGAACCCTAAACCAATGCTACCCCTAGTGTGCCCAGTACTTCATACTGAACCCTAAACCAATACTACCCCTTGTGTGCCCAGTACTTCATACTGAACCCTAAACCAATGCTACCCCTAGTGTGCCCAGTACTTCATGCTGAACCCTAAACCAATGCTACCCCTAGTGTGCCCAGTACTTCATACTGAACCCTAAACCAATGCTACCCCTAGTGTGCCCAGCACTTCATGCTGAACCCTAAACCAATGCTACCCCTCGTGTGCCCTGTACTTCATACTGAACCCTAATCCAATGCTACCCCTAGTGTGCCCAGTACTTCATACTGAACCCTAAACCAATACTACCCCTTGTTCTCCCAGCACTTCATACTGAACCCTAAACCAATGCTACCCCTAGTGTGCCCAGTACTTCATACTGAACCCTAAACCAATGCTACCCCTAGTGTGCCCAGTACTTCATACTGAAGCCTAAACCAATACTACCCTTAGTGTGCCCAGTACTTCATACTGAACCCTAAACCAATACTACCCCTAGTGTGCCCAGTACTTCATACTGAACCCTAAACCAATACTACCCCAGTGTGCCCAGCACTTTATACTGAACCCTAAACCAATGCTACCACTAGTGTGCCCAGTACTTCATACTGAACCCTAAACCAATGCTACCCCTTGTGTGCCCAGCACTTCATACTGAACCCTAAACCAATGCTACCCCTAGTGTGCCCAGCACTTCATACTGAACCCTAAACCAATGCTACCCCTAGTGTACCCAGTACTTCATACTGAACCCTAAACCAATGCTACCCCTAGTGTGCCAAGCACTTCATGCTGAACCCTAAACCAATGCTACCCCTAGTGTGCCCAGTATTTCATACTGAACCCTAAACCAATGCTACCCCTAGTGTGCCCAGTACTTCATACTGAACCCTAAACCAATGCTACCCCTAGTGTGCCCAGTACTTCATACTGAACCCTAAACCAATACTACCCCTAGTGTGCCCAGTACTTCATACTGAACCCTAAACCAATACTACCCCTAGTGTGCCCAGTACTTCATACTGAACCCTAAACCAATACTACCCCTAGTGTGCCCAGTACTTCATACTGAACCCTAAACCAATACTACCCCTAGTGTGCCCAGTACTTCATACTGAACCCTAAACCAATACTACCCCAGTGTGCCCAGCACTTTATACTGAACCCTAAACCAATACTACCCCTAGTGTGCCCAGTACTTCATACTGAACCCTAAACCAATGCTACCCCTAGTGTGCCCAGTACTTCATACTGAACCCTAAACCAATACTACCCCTAGTGTGCCCAGTACTTCATACTTAACCCTAAACCAATGCTACCCCTAGTGTGCCCAGTACTTCATACTGAACCCTAAACCAATGCTACCCTAGTGTGCCCAGTACTTCATACTGAACCCTAAACCAATGCTACCCCTTGTGTGCCCAGTACTTCATACTGAACCCTAAACCAATACTACCCCTAGTGTGCCCAGTACTTCATACTGAACCCTAAACCAATGCTACCCCTTGTGTGCCCAGTACTTCATACTGAACCCTAAACCAATGCTACCCCTAGTGTGCCCAGTACTTCATACTGAACCCTAAACCAATGCTACCCCTAGTGTGCCCAGTACTTCATACTGAACCCTAAACCAATGCTACCCCTAGTGTGCCCAGTACTTCATACTGAACCCTAAACCAATGCTACCCCTAGTGTGCTCAGTACTTCATACTGAACCCTAAACCAATACTACCCCTAGTGTGCCCAGTACTTCATACTGAACCCTAAACCAATGCTACCCCTAGTGTGCCCAGTACTTCATGCTCAACCCTAAACCAATGCTACCCCTAGTGTGCCCAGTACTTCATGCTCAACCCTAAACCAATGCTACCCCTAGTGTGCCCAGCACTTCATACTGAACCTTAAACCAATGCTACCCCTAGTGTGCCCAGTACTTCATACTGAACCCTAAACCAATGCTACCCCTAGTGTGCCCAGTACTTCATGCTGAACCCTAAACCAATACTACCCCTAGTGTGCCCAGTACTTCATACTGAACCCTAAACCAATGCTACCCCTAGTGTGCCCAGTACTTCACACTGAACCCTAAACCAATGCTACCCCTAGTGTACCCAGTACTTCATACTGAACCCTAAACCAATACTACCCCTAGTGTGCCCAGTACTTCATACTGAACCCTAAACCAATGCTACCCCTAGTGTGCCCAGTACTTCATGCTGAACCCTAAACCAATGCTACCCCTAGTGTGCCCAGTACTTCATACTGAACCCTAAACCAATGCTACCCCTAGTGTGCCCAGTACTTCATACTGAACCCTAAACCAATGCTACCCCTAGTGTGCCCAGTACTTCATACTGAACCCTAAACCAATACTACCCCTAGTGTGCCCAGTACTTCATACTGAACCCTAAACCAATACTACCCCTAGTGTGCCCAGTACTTCATACTGAACCCTAAACCAATACTACCCCAGTGTGCCCAGCACTTTATACTGAACCCTAAACCAATGCTACCACTCGTGTGCCCAGTACTTCATACTGAACCCTAAACCAATGCTACCCCTTGTGTGCCCAGCACTTCATACTGAACCCTAAACCAATGCTACCCCTAGTGTGCCCAGTACTTCATACTGAACCCTTAACCAATGCTACCCCTAGTGTACCCAGTACTTCATACTGAACCCTAAACCAATGCTACTCCTAGTGTGCCCAGTACTTCATACTGAACCCTAAACTAATGTGTTACGGTTACCCTTAGTCTCGCTGAGAGATGGACCGCTTAGTAGCCTGGATCCCTATTGCTAAAGAGGGGAGAAGCTGCTTTCCATAGTATTCTATATGAGTCTCGCAAATATAGAATAATCTCCCTTAGCTGCAGTACAGCTAGGATACCCTTCTGCCCACAAAAACGAGTCAACGCTGCGATTGAGGGTCAAACAAGAACTCAGGACTGGGATGCCCAGCCTGCTTTTTATTAAGGTTACATGCACACAGGGCACTCCCAGGGGGAGAGGGGGGGAAGCACAAAATCCCCCATCACACAGTTAGATAGAGAGCAATGTCCTTTGACAGGCCACAATAGGATTACAGTACTTAAGATAACAAGTTTACAAGTTCATCTTATCAATTAGCAGTCTGGCTCCAGAGGTGATTAGACAATAGTTTCTAAAAGCTGAAAAAAAAAGTTAACTCTTTATGAAATGATACTTGTTACGGTTTTCTTGGAGCCCTTCTTAGGCGCTGGCTTGCTGGTTCAGGCATTGCTGCTGGGAAATAAGCTCTTCACAACAAAATAACTAATGCTTCTGTAACAGTGCTCCCTTTCTGTGGAACACTCTGGCAGACACGGTCTGACCCCTTTTCGGGGCAGACTAAGGCTGTCCAGACCGCTGGTTATGCGGGGCTGAGGTCGGTTTGTCTGGACAACCCGTCGGCGTTGCCATTCTGTTTCCCAGGTCTGTAAGTAATGGTGAAATTGAAGGGTTGCAACGATAAGCTCCAACGTAATAGCCTGCCGTTATCTCCAGAGACCCGGTTCAGCCACACCAACGGGTTATGGTCGGTGACCAGGGTGAACTCCTGACCATATAAATAGGGAGTCAATTTCTTTAATGCCCACACCAAAGCCAAACACTCCTTTTCGACCGCTGCATAGCTGACTTCGCGGGGCAGGAGCTTCCGGCTGATGTAGGCAACTGGATGCTCCCCTCCATCTTCGCCTACTTGGCTGAGGACGGCTCCCAGCCCGAACATGGAAGCATCTGTATGGACGATAAAACGTTTGTTAAGGGCTGGGGCCGCCAAGACAGGAGCGTTAATTAGAGCATTTTTGAGAGCCTGGAAAGCCGTTTCACAGTGGGGAGACCACAGGACCTGTCGAGGTAAGTTCTTCTTGGTCAAGTCAGTCAGGGGTTTGGCAAGTGTGCTGTAGTCTGGTACGAACCGTCTATAGTACCCTGCCGTGCCCAGGAAGGCTAGGACCTGAGTCTTAGTGATGGGGGTGGGCCAATTGGCAACAGCTTCTATTTTGGCCGGCTCTGGTCGCTGCTTTCCACACCCCACCCGGTGACCCAGGTACTGTACCTCGGCCATCCCAAAGTGGCATTTTTCTGGCTTCAGAGTCAGGCCAGCAGCCCGGATCTGATCCAGAACCATTCCTACATGAGCTAAGTGGTCCTCCCAGGACTCACTGTGGATCGCTATGTCGTCCAGGTAGGCGCAAGCAAAACTCTGGAAGCCATCCAGGAGCCTATCCACCAAGCGCTGGAATGTAGCTGGGGCATTCTTCATCCCAAACGGCATTACCCTAAACTGATATAAGCCGAATGGGGTGACGAATGCCGACTTGGGGATAGCCTCCGGGGCCAGGGGAATCTGCCAGTAACCTTTGCAGAGGTCAATAGTGGTCAGGTAATTTCCCCTGGCTATACGATCGAGTAGCTCGTCTACCCTGGGCATAGGGTAAGCGTCAGTCACGGTTTTTTCATTGAGCCTCCGATAGTCTACGCAGAACCGGGTGGTCCCATCTTTCTTGGGCACCAAGACAACTGGGGAGGCCCAGGGACTATCGGAGGGCTCAATTACCCTGAGCTGGAGCATCTCATCGATCTCCTTCTTCATTCCTGTCCTAACTGCTTCGGGGATTCGGTACGGAGCCTGGCGCAAGGGAGCTTGTCCCGGAGTATCTACCTGGTGGGTGGTTAAAGTAGTGTACCCTGGCTTCGGGGAGAAGGTGAGGTGTTTGGACTGGAGGAGTTGGCTGAGCTGCTCCCTTTCAGTGGGGCTAAGTCGGTCTCCTATCTGAACCTGAGCCACTATACCTGTGGGGAGACTCTTTTCTAAGAGGTCTGGAATGGGTAGACTGTCGGGGTCTTCCTGAGGGGAACAACATACGGCCGTCACGTTCTCTGGTCGCTCAAAATATTCCTTGAGCATGTTTACATGGAATGTCTTTCTAAGATTGTTGTCATGGCAGCTAGCTATGAAATGCCCTGGTTGCTTGCATCGGTGGCAAGTCGGTCTGGGACGCTCAGAGCTGTTATTGTGTGGTCCTGAGTGTCGGACGGGCCCTGTGGGCACCGGGGCTCGGAATTCAGCACGAGGGGGTGCACGGTAAACCTCTCTGGGTTTAACCCGTGCTGGAGCTCGGTAGTTCATGGGTTCGTGAAGACGGGAGTCATAATGTTCATCGGCCAATTTGGCTGCTTCTTCTAAGGTAGAAGGCCGCCTGTCTCGCAGCCATTCCTTCCCTTGCTGTTCCATGCCATTATAAAAATGTTCTAAGAGAAACAATTGTAAAATTTCCTCACCAGTCACCGCTTTACTTCCGCTCAGCCAGTGATTTGCCGCTCTCCGCATTCGGTGCGCCCATTCCATATGGGTATCGTTAGGCTTCTTTTCCGTGCCCCGAAACTGTCGGCGATACGTGTCCGGAGTTACAGCGTACCGTCGCAACAGTGTCTCCTTAACTAGCTCATACTGTGTCACTTCCTCAGCACCCAGAGTACGAAAGGCTTCCAGGGCTCGCCCAGATAGTTTCCCAGACAATATCGTGGGCCACTCTCTGTTGGGAATCTGGTGCAGGGCACATTGCCTTTCGAAGTCCGCCAAATATTCATCAATCCCTGTCTCGCTCTCTAGGAAGGGTCGAAATGCCGCATAGGGTATCTTGGGCCTCCCAGCATTTTCGACAGGGATGATTACCTGCGGGGCTTCAGCATTGCGGTGTGCGTTCGCTAGGTTGAGTTCGTGGGCTCGAGTCTCTCGTATATCCTTGTCCGCCTCCGCCATCAACTGCTGTACCAATTTCATGGAGGGGTTCGGCCCGTATAATGAGAGCCTTTCCCGAACAATCCTGGTTTTTTCGTCACTAATCGTGGTCGGTGTTTCCGCCATTGTGAAGCTCTGATCCAGTTCGGTCAATTCTGCGATCAGCTCTCTCCTCGGCCGGTTGCTGGCGTACCCCCCTCTGCTTTCAAGTAAATCCTTTAGCGTTGTACGCTTCAATTTTTCGTAAGCGCTCTCCATCCGTTCTGTACCTCTCCTAGGAAATCCAGGAAAATCCCGCCGCTGCCGCCAAATGTTACGGTTACCCTTAGTCTCGCTGAGAGATGGACCGCTTAGTAGCCTGGATCCCTATTGCTAAAGAGGGGAGAAGCTGCTTTCCATAGTATTCTATATGAGTCTCGCAAATATAGAATAATCTCCCTTAGCTGCAGTACAGCTAGGATACCCTTCTGCCCACAAAAACGAGTCAACGCTGCGATTGAGGGTCAAACAAGAACTCAGGACTGGGATGCCCAGCCTGCTTTTTATTAAGGTTACATGCACACAGGGCACTCCCAGGGGGAGAGGGGGGGAAGCACAAAATCCCCCATCACACAGTTAGATAGAGAGCAATGTCCTTTGACAGGCCACAATAGGATTACAGTACTTAAGATAACAAGTTTACAAGTTCATCTTATCAATTAGCAGTCTGGCTCCAGAGGTGATTAGACAATAGTTTCTAAAAGCTGAAAAAAAAAGTTAACTCTTTATGAAATGATACTTGTTACGGTTTTCTTGGAGCCCTTCTTAGGCGCTGGCTTGCTGGTTCAGGCATTGCTGCTGGGAAATAAGCTCTTCACAACAAAATAACTAATGCTTCTGTAACATAATGCTACCCCTAGTGTGCCCAGTACTTCATACTGAACCCTAAACCAATGCTACCCCTAGTGTGCCCAGCACTTCATACTGAACCCTAAACCAATACTACCCCTAGTGTGCCCAGTACTTCATACTGAACCCTAAACCAATGCTACCCCTAGTGTGCCCAGTACTTCATACTTAACCCTAAACCAATGCTACCCCTAGTGTGCCCAGTACTTCATACTGAACCCTAAACCAATACTACCCCTAGTGTGCCCAGTACTTCATACTGAACCCTAAACCAATACTACCCCTAGTGTTCCCAGTACTTCATACTGATCCCTAAACCAATACTACCCCAGTGTGCCCAGCACTTTATACTGAACCCTAAACCAATGCTACCCCTAGTGTGCCCAGTACTTCATACTGAACCCTAAACCAATGCTACCCCTTGTGTGCCCAGCACTTCATACTGAACCCTAATCCAATGCTACCCCTAGTGTGCCCAGTACTTCATACTGAACCCTAAACCAATGCTACCCCTAGTGTACTGTCAGGAACCTAGCTCCTTCTAGGACCCAGCGGAATCCTTCAAGCAACAAACTTGCAGCTTGCCTTTAAAAACCACCCCAAATCAATTCTCTTTGCTTAGTAATTTGGAGTACAAGGCTACCCTATTTACCTGAGCCTAACTACTTTGAATAACTTGTTTCCTGAACTTTTTTTCCTCACAGGAACTTTTTGATACTTTGTTCAACTTTAACTGGAATTCATCCAAACAACTGCAGTGTTCATTAACTTAGGAGCTGACATGCAATCAATTGAATGAACTGCCTGAACCAAACTGCAAGTATTATTCTATGTGTTCTAATGCTTTGTTACTTGGAGAACTTTCACTGTGTAGTTTGTATTTAAAGGAGAGTTACCACAGAACTTGTCACTGAAAATCTGGCTTTAACCCTTATTGAAACATCCTGACTGCAGATTAATAAACAACACAGCTTCCACAGTGAAACTGGAACTTCCACAGAACAGGCTGTGCATTCATTACAGCTCTGCCACACTACAAGTGCAACACAAGACAAGGTACAAGTAATCTCTGCAAATAAAATAGCAATACTGCATGAGCATATGTATAACTGTTAACAGAACCTGGTTACTAGTTAAATATTTATGTGTTACACTGCATAAGACTCTGAGAGTTAATAGAACCATTACTACACCTGCAACTTAAGAACTAAAGCTAACTTAATATTGAGAGCAATTTCTACAAATCCTATTCAAGTTTGCTTACCCCTAACTGCATAATCTGGGGTGTGGCAAAATAAACCACTAAACTATCACTATTAGGTGAGAATATCACTAAGCCATAGTGATATTCCTTTACAATAGTGAAACAAAACAATTATTAATAAATTAAGATCTGTGAATTGTGTTCCATCGTTAACTTTATATTTGTAGCCTGACATATTACTAAGCCATAAAAATGGAGCCACCAGATCTACCACAGATAGTTTACAACCTCTCCCAAAAGGTTGATCAGCTTGCTCAGGCGGTTCATGATTTACAAATTGAAAATCAGTCTTTAAGGGGAATTATAAGAGACTCACTTACTACTCATACTGTACCACCTCAGCAAACACCTGAACCTTCAGTTTCACTACCAGAGCTCTTTTCTGGAAACAGGAAGCAGTATAGGCAGTTTAAGAATTCATGTCATTTACTTTATAATCTACGACCTCGCAGTTTTCCCACAGAGAGGATCAAGGTATTCAGTACTATTTCATTCCTGAGGGGTGAGCCAAGAATCTGGGCTGACAAACTGTGCGAACATAATGACCCAGTGCTAGGATCCCTTTCTGATTTTTTCACATGTATGGATGATCTTTTTCACGACACTGATGTACAAATGTCCGCTGAAGCCTCCATGAGGAACCTTAAGCAAGCCAAGAGACCCGTGGAGGAGTACATCACGGAATTCAAATTATACGCAGCTGATTCGGAATGGAGTCAGATTGCACTTCGAAACCAGTTCCGTTTAGGCCTCTCGGAGAGCTTGAAAGATGAAATCGCCAGGATAGAACTCCCAAAAACCCTAGAAGGAATGATGAATGCAGCAAAACAATTGGATCGCAGACTGCGAGAAAGGAAGGCAGAAAGGTTTTCTGCAGATGTCCGACCAAAACCTTCTATCTATTCCCTACCTCAACCAACCCAACATAGTAAACAAACAGCTGTTCCCATGGAGATCGGAATAGCCCGTGGTCCTTTAACAACAGAAGAAAGATACCGCAGGAAGAGTAATAATCTGTGCATGTATTGCGCCAATCCTACACATTCAGTCCAGGAGTGTCCCATTTTACAGAAAAACAAGAAATGTAAGTTCAAAGTTACAAGTTCTTTATTAAACACCACTAAAACTAAAACTTATTGCATGTTAACTCTCTCCATACAGTGGGACCAAGATCAGCTGACTACTGAAGCCATCATAGACTCGGGAGCTTATGGATGCTTTATTGATTATAATGTTGTAAAGCAAAATAAAATACCCCTTATAAAAAAGAATACTCCATTTTCTTTTCATATGATTGACGGTTCAGAACCTAAAACTGGCCCTATCACACACCATACCACACCGTTAACAGTTACTACAGCAGGACACACAGAACACCTCTCATTTGATGTTGTCTCGTCACCACATTTCCCAGTGGTTTTGGGTATTAGTTGGCTCAAATTACATAATCCAGTTATTCACTGATCACAGGAACCTACTTTATTTAGAAAACAACAAAACTCTTTCAGTAAGACAGGTCCGTTGGAGTTTATTCTTCTCGCGCTTCAACTTCAATATTGTATATAGACCTGCCTCCAGGAATGGTAAAGCAGATGCTCTGTCTCGCCTACCTGAGAAACCTAAAACAACAACCCAAAATACCACTATCTTACCTACCGAATGTTTTGTAGGTCTAACCACCGATGTGATAACCGAAATCAAACGTCATTGTCTCAAGGAGCCGGAGCTACCTCACTCTTCTGTACATAAGATTGATGACCTGTACTACCATGAAGGGAAATTATACATTCCCAAAGCATTGCGAATAAATTTGCTCAAGTTATACCATGACTCTCCATTAGCCGGACACCCAGGAATTTACCGAACCTTGGAACAGCTTTCACGGGATTGTTGGTGGCCAAAAATGAAAGAATCCATCCGAGACTATATCTTAACTTGTGCCATTTGTGCCACTTCGAAATCCGAGAGAAGAGCTCCGTATGGATTATTAACTCCATTACCAGTACCAAAGAGACCCTGGTACCATCTATCGATGGATTTCATAGTGGATTTACCTGAATCAAATAAACAGACAACAATCCTAGTGGTCATAGATATATTTACTAAGATGGCCCATTTTGTGCCGTATCATAAAGTACCCACATCCTCTGAGACAGCACATTTATTCATAGATAACATACTCAAGCTACATGGGTTACCAAAGATAATAACCACCGATAGAGGAACACAATTCACCTCACATTTCTGGACAAAACTTTGTGACTTAACACAGATCGATCATCGTTTCTCGACATCATTTCACCCTCAGACCAATGGTCAATCAGAGAGACTGAATCAATGGCTGGAACAATATCTTCGGTGCTATTGTTCCTACCATCAAGAACATTGGATGAACTTCCTCTCCATGGCTGAATTTGCCTATAACAATGCTGTAAACTCATCTACAAAATCTACACCATTTTATGCAAATTATGCCTACCATCCAACAATATCTTTCATTGCAACAGACACCTTAAATTCACCCTTAATCGATGATCTACATGATTCCTTACAAGACAATTTCCGCTTTATTGAGGAGAACATAAAAAATGCTCAGCTCACTCAAAAGCATTATTACGACCTCAAGAGAAGACCACCACCTATATACGCCATAGGTGATCTTGTTTGGCTATCCACCAAAAACATGAAATTACAGATACCGAGTAAGAAACTCTCGGGTCTGTTCATAGGACCATTCCCTATAGTTAGAATTGTCAATGAAAACGCAATGACTCTTAAATTACCTGATAGTATTAAGGTCCACCCCACATTTCATGTGTCACTATTGAAACCATACAGAGCCACTCGTCACTCTCAACTCATTCTTCCACCACCTCCTCAGGCACTGGATCCAGACGAATATGAAGTGCATTCCCTGCTGGATTCCAGGTTCCATAGAGGTGAATTACAATATCTGGTACGCTGGAAAAATTATTCAGCTGATGACGACACATGGGAACCTGCAACCAATCTTAGAGCTCAACGGCTGGTCACTCTCTTCCATCGCAGAAATCCAAATCGTCCCAGACCGGCAACTGTGGGACCGTTGCCCTGAGTGGGGGGTCATGTCAGGAACCTAGCTCCTTCTAGGACCCAGCGGAATCCTTCAAGCAACAAACTTGCAGCTTGCCTTTAAAAACCACCCCAAATCAATTCTCTTTGCTTAGTAATTTGGAGTACAAGGCTACCCTATTTACCTGAGCCTAACTACTTTGAATAACTTGTTTCCTGAACTTTTTTTCCTCACAGGAACTTTTTGATACTTTGTTCAACTTTAACTGGAATTCATCCAAACAACTGCAGTGTTCATTAACTTAGGAGCTGACATGCAATCAATTGAATGAACTGCCTGAACCAAACTGCAAGTATTATTCTATGTGTTCTAATGCTTTGTTACTTGGAGAACTTTCACTGTGTAGTTTGTATTTAAAGGAGAGTTACCACAGAACTTGTCACTGAAAATCTGGCTTTAACCCTTATTGAAACATCCTGACTGCAGATTAATAAACAACACAGCTTCCACAGTGAAACTGGAACTTCCACAGAACAGGCTGTGCATTCATTACAGCTCTGCCACACTACAAGTGCAACACAAGACAAGGTACAAGTAATCTCTGCAAATAAAATAGCAATACTGCATGAGCATATGTATAACTGTTAACAGAACCTGGTTACTAGTTAACTATTTATGTGTTACACTGCATAAGACTCTGAGAGTTAATAGAACCATTACTACACCTGCAACTTAAGAACTAAAGCTAACTTAATATTGAGAGCAATTTCTACAAATCCTATTCAAGTTTGCTTACCCCTAACTGCATAATCTGGGGTGTGGCAAAATAAACCACTAAACTATCACTATTAGGTGAGAATATCACTAAGCCATAGTGATATTCCTTTACAATAGTGAAACAAAACAATTATTAATAAATTAAGATCTGTGAATTGTGTTCCATCGTTAACTTTATATTTGTAGCCTGACATGTACCCAGTACTTCATACTGAACCCTAAACCAATGCTACCCCTAGTGTGCCCAGTACTTCATACTGAACCCTAAACCAATGCTACCCCTAGTGTGACCAGTACTTCATGCTGAACCCTAAACCAATACTACCCCTAGTGTGCCCAGTACTTCATGCTGAACCCTAAACCAATGCTACCCCTAGTGTGCCCAGTACTTCATACTGAACCCTAAACCAATACTACCCCTAGTGTGCCCAGTACTTCATACTGAACCCTAAACCAATGCTACCCCTAGTGTGCCCAGTACTTCATACTGAACCCTAAACCAATGCTACCCCTAGTGTACCCAGTACTTCATACTGAACCCTCAACCAATGCTACCCCTAGTGTGCCCAGTACTTCATACTGAACCCTAAACCAATACTACCCCTAGTGTGCCCAGTACTTCATACTGAACCCTAAACCAATGCTACCCCTAGTGTGCCCAGTACTTCATACTGAACCCTAAACCAATGCTACCCCTAGTGTGCCCAGTACTTCATGCTGAACCCTAAACCAATGCTACCCCTAGTGTGCCCAGTACTTCATGCTGAACCCTAAACCAATACTACCCCTAGTGTGCCCAGTACATCATGCTGAACCCTAAACCAATGCTACCCCTAGTGTGCCCAGTACTTCATACTGAACCCTAAACCAATACTACCCCAGTGTGCCCAGCACTTTATACTGAACCCTAAACCAATGCTACCCCTAGTGTGCCCAGTACTTCATGCTGAACCCTAAACCAATGCTACCCCTTGTGTGCCCAGTACTTCATACTGAACCCTAAACCAATGCTACCCCTAGTGTGCCCAGTACTTTATACTGAACCCTAAACCAATACTACCTCTAGTGTGCCTAGCACTTCATACTGAACCCTATACCAATACTACCCCTAGTGTGTCCAGTACTTCATGCTGAACCCTAAACCAATGCTACCCCTAGTGTGCCCAGTACTTCATACTGAACCCTAAACCAATGCTACCCCTAGTGTGCCTAGCACTTCATACTGAACCCTAAACCAATACTACCCCTAGTGTGCCCAGTACTTCATACTGAACCCTAAACCAATGCTACCCCTAGTGTGCCCAGTACTTCATACTGAACCCTAAACCAATACTACCCCTAGTGTGCCCAGTACTTCATACTTAACCCTAAACCAATGCTACCCCTAGTGTGCCCAGTACTTCATACTGAACCCTAAACCAATGCTACCCTAGTGTGCCCAGTACTTCATACTGAACCCTAAACCAATGCTACCCCTTGTGTGCCCAGTACTTCATACTGAACCCTAAACCAATACTACCCCTAGTGTGCCCAGTACTTCATACTGAACCCTAAACCAATGCTACCCCTTGTGTGCCCAGTACTTCATACTGAACCCTAAACCAATGCTACCCCTAGTGTGCCCAGTACTTCATACTGAACCCTAAACCAATGCTACCCCTAGTGTGCCCAGTACTTCATACTGAACCCTAAACCAATGCTACCCCTAGTGTGCTCAGTACTTCATACTGAACCCTAAACCAATACTACCCCTAGTGTGCCCAGTACTTCATACTGAACCCTAAACCAATGCTACCCCTAGTGTGCCCAGTACTTCATGCTCAACCCTAAACCAATGCTACCCCTAGTGTGCCCAGTACTTCATACTGAACCCTAAACCAATGCTACCCCTAGTGTGCCCAGTACTTCATGCTCAACCCTAAACCAATGCTACCCCTAGTGTGCCCAGCACTTCATACTGAACCTTAAACCAATGCTACCCCTAGTGTGCCCAGTACTTCATACTGAACCCTAAACCAATGCTACCCCTAGTGTGCCCAGTACTTCATGCTGAACCCTAAACCAATACTACCCCTAGTGTGCCCAGTACTTCATACTGAACCCTAAACCAATGCTACCCCTAGTGTGCCCAGTACTTCATGCTGAACCCTAAACCAATGCTACCCCTAGTGTGCCCAGCACTTTATACTGAACCCTAAACCAATGCTACCCCTAGTGTGCCCAGTACTTCATGCTGAACCCTAAACCAATGCTACCCCTTGTGTGCCCAGTACTTCATACTGAACCCTAAACCAATGCTACCCCTAGTGTACCCAGTACTTTATACTGAACCCTAAATCAATACTACCTCTAGTGTGCCTAGCACTTCATACTGAACCCTAAACCAATACTACCCCTAGTGTGCCCAGTACTTCATGCTGAACCCTAAACCAATGCTACCCCTAGTGTGCCCAGTACTTCATACTGAACCCTAAACCAATGCTACCCCTAGTGTGCCTAGCACTAATCTAATGACATGTGTGACATACAGACTAATGATGTATTTATATGTAGTGACATCACAGCTGTGCACAATGCTACATACATCAGTACACCTGTGATATGTCAGTCACTAATCTAATGACATGTGTGACATACAGACTAATGATGTATTTATATGTAGTGACATCACAGTTGTACACAATGCTACATACATCAGTACACCTGTGATATGTCAGTCACTAATCTAATGACATGTGTGACATACAGACTAATGATGTATTTATATGTAGTGACATCACAGCTGTACACAATGCTACATACATCAGTACACCTGTGATACGTCAGTCACTAATCTAATGACGTGTGTGACATACAGACTAATGATGTATTTATATGTAGTGACATCACAGCTGTACACAATGCTACATACATCAGTACACATGTGATATGTCAGTCACTAATCTAATGACACGTGTGACATACAGACTAATGATGTATTTATATGTAGTGACATCACAGCTGTACACAATGCTACATACATCAGTACACCTGTGATATGTCAGTCACTAATCTAATGACATGTGTGACATACAGGCTAATGATGTATTTATATGTAGTGACATCACAGCTGTACACAATGCTACATACATCAGTACACCTGTGATACGTCAGTCACTAATCTAATGATGTGTGACATACAGACTAATGATGTATTTATATGTAGTGACATCACAGCTGTACACAATGCTACATACATCAGTACACCTGTGATATGTCAGTCACTAATCTAATGACGTGTGTGATACACAGACTAATGATGTATTTATATGTAGTGACATCACAGCTGTACACAATGCTACATACATCAGTACACCTGTGATACGTCAGTCACTAATCTAATGACGTGTGTGACATACAGGCTAATGATGTATTTATATGTAGTGACATCACAGCTGTGCACAATGCTACATACATCAGTACACCTGTGATACGTCTGTCACTAATCTAATGACATGTGTGACATACAGACTAATGATGTATTTATATGTAGTGACATCACAGCTGTACACAATGCTACATACATCAGTACACCTGTGATACGTCTGTCACTAATCTAATGACATGTGTGACATACAGACTAATGATGTATTTATATGTAGTGACATCACAGCTGTACACAATGCTACATACATCAGTACACCTGTGATATGTCAGTCACTAATCTAATGACATGTGTGACATACAGACTAATGATGTATTTATATGTAGTGACATCACAGCTGTACACAATGCTACATACATCAGTACACCTGTGATACGTCAGTCACTAATCTAATAACATGTGTGACATACAGGCTAATGATGTATTTATATGTAGTGACATCACAGCTGTACACAATGCTACATACATCAGTACACCTGTGATATGTCAGTCACTAATCTAATGACGTGTGACATACAGGCTAATGATGTATTTATATGTAGTGACATCACAGCTGTACACAATGCTACATACATCAGTACACCTGTGATACGTCAGTCACTAATCTAATGACATGTGTGAAATACAGACTAATGATGTATTTATATGTAGTGACATCACAGCTGTACACAATGCTACATACATCAGTACACCTGTGATATGTCAGTCACTAAACTAATGACATGTGTGACATACAGACTAATGATGTATTTATATGTAGTGACATCACAGCCGTACACAATGCTACATACATCAGTACACCTGTGATATGTCAGTCACTAATCTAATGACGTGTGACATACAGACTAATGATGTATTTATATGTAGTGACATCACAGCTGTACACAATACTACATACATCAGTACACCTGTGATATGTCAGTCACTAATCTAATGACGTGTGTGACATACAGGCTAATGATGTATTTATATGTAGTGACATCACAGCTGTGCACAATGCTACATACATCAGTACACCTGTGATACGTCAGTCACTAATCTAATGACATGTGTGACATACAGACTAATGATGTATTTATATGTAGTGACATCACAGCTGTACACAATACTACATACATCAGTACACCTGTGATATGTCAGTCACTAATCAAATGACATGTGTGACATACAGACTAATGATGTATTTATATGTAGTGACATCACAGCTTTGCACAATGCTACATACATCAGTACACCTGTGATACGTCTGTCACTAATCTAATGACATGTGTGACATACAGACTAATGATGTATTTATATGTAGTGACATCACAGCTGTACACAATGCTACATACATCAGTACACCTGTGATATGTCAGTCACTAATCTAATGACATGTGTGACATACAGACTAATGATGTATTTATATGTAGTGACATCACAGCTGTACACAATGCTACATACATCAGTACACCTGTGATATGTCAGTCACTAATCTAATGACATGTGTGACATACAGGCTAATGATGTATTTATATGTAGTGACATTGCAGCTGTACACAATGCTACATACATAAGTACACCTGTGATATGTCAGTCACTAATCTAATGACACGTGTGACATACAGACTAATGATGTATTTATATGTAGTGACATCACAGCTGTACACAATGCTACATACATCAGTACACCTGTGATATGTCAGTCACTAATCTAATGACGTGTGTGACATACAGACTAATGATGTATTTATATGTAGTGACATCACAGCTGTACACAATACTACATACATCAGTACACCTGTGATATGTCAGTCACTAATCTAATGACATGTGTGACATACAGACTAATGATGTATTTATATGTAGTGACATCACAGCTGTACACAATGCTACATACATCAGTACACCTGTGATATGTCAGTCACTAATCTAATGACGTGTGTGACATACAGACTAATGATGTATTTATATGTAGTGACATCACAGCTGTACACAATGCTACATACATCAGTACACCTGTGATACGTCAGTCACTAATCTAATGATGTGTGACATACAGACTAATGATGTATTTATATGTAGTGACATCACAGCTGTACACAATACTACATACATCAGTACACCTGTGATATGTCAGTCACTAATCTAATGACATGTGTGACATACAGACTAATGATGTATTTATATGTAGTGACATCACAGCTGTACACAATGCTACATACATCAGTACACCTGTGATACGTCAGTCACTAATCTAATGATGTGTGACATACAGACTAATGATGTATTTATATGTAGTGACATCACAGCTGTACACAATGCTACATACATCAGTACACCTGTGATATGTCAGTCACTAATCTAATGACATGTGTGACATACAGACTAATGATGTATTTATATGTAGTGACATCACAGCTGTACACAATACTGCATATATCAGTACACCTGTGATATGTCAGTCACTAATCTAATGACACGTGTGACATACAGACTAATGATGTATTTATATGTAGTGACATCACAGCTGTACACAATGCTACATACATCAGTACACCTGTGATATGTCAGTCACTAATCTAATGACGTGTGTGACATACAGACTAATGATGTATTTATATGTAGTGACATCACAGCTGTACACAATGCTACATACATCAGTACACCTGTGATACGTCAGTCACTAATCTAATGACGTGTGACATACAGACTAATGATGTATTTATATGTAGTGACATCACAGCTGTACACAATGCTACATACATCAGTACACCTGTGATATGTCAGTCACTAATCTAATGACATGTGTGACATACAGACTAATGATGTATTTATATGTAGTGACATCACAGCTGTACACAATGCTACATACATCAGTACACCTGTGATATGTCAGTCACTAATCTAATGACGTGTGACATACAGACTAATGATGTATTTATATGTAGTGACATCACAGCTGTACACAATGCTACATACATCAGTACACCTGTGATATGTCAGTCACTAATCTAATGACATGTGTGACATACAGACTAATGATGTATTTATATGTAGTGACATCACAGCTGTACACAATGCTACATACATAAGTACACCTGTGATATGTCAGTCACTAATCTAATGACACGTGTGACATACAGACTAATGATGTATTTATATGTAGTGACATCACAGCTGTACACAATGCTACATACATCAGTACACCTGTGATATGTCAGTCACTAATCTAATGACATGTGTGACATACAGACTAATGATGTATTTATATGTAGTGACATCACAGCTGTACACAATGCTACATACATCAGTACACCTGTGATATGTCAGTCACTAATCTAATGACAAGGTGTGACATACAGACTAATGATGTATTTATATGTAGTGACATCCAGCTGTACACAATGCTACATACATCAGTACACCTGTGATATGTCAGTCACTAATCTAATGACTTGTGTGACATACAGACTAATGATGTATTTATATGTAGTGACATCACAGCTGTACACAATGCTACATACATCAGTACACCTGTGATACGTCAGTCACTAATCTAATGACATGTGTGACATACAGGCTAATGATGTATTTATATGTAGTGACATCACAGCTGTACACAATGCTACATACATCAGTACACCTGTGATACGTCAGTCACTAATCTAATGACGTGTGTGACATACAGACTAATGATGTATTTATATGTAGTGACATCACAGCTGTACACAATGCTACATACATCAGTACACCTGTGATATGTCAGTCACTAATCTAATGACGTGTGTGACATACAGACTAATGATGTATTTATATGTAGTGACATCACAGCTGTACACAATGCTACATACATCAGTACACCTGTGATACTGTCAGTCACTAATCTAATGACGTGTGTGACATACAGACTAATGATGTATTTATATGTAGTGACATCACAGCTGTACACAATGCTACATACATCAGTACACCTGTGATACGTCAGTCACTAATCTAATGACTTGTGTGACATACAGACTAATGATGTATTTATATGTAGTGACATCACAGCTGTACACAATGCTACATACATCAGTACACCTGTGATACGTCAGTCACTAATCTAATGACATGTGTGACATACAGACTAATGATGTATTTATATGTAGTGACATCACAGCTGTACTACAATGCTACATACATCAGTACACCTGTGATAGTCAGTCACTAATCTAATGATGTGTGACATACAGACTAATGATGTATTTATATGTAGTGACATCACAGCTGTACACAATACTACATACATCAGTACACCTGTGATATGTCAGTCACTAATCTAATGACATGTGTGACATACAGACTAATGATGTATTTATATGTAGTGACATCACAGCTGTACACAATACTACATACATCAGTACACCTGTGATATGTCAGTCACTAATCTAATGACACGTGTGACATACAGACTAATGATGTATATATATGTAGTGACATCACAGCTGTACACAATACTGCATATATCAGTACACCTGTGATATGTCCAGCTCACTAATCTAATGACACGTGTGACATACAGACTAATGATGTATTTATATGTAATGACATCACAGCTGTACACAATGCTACATACATCAGTACACCTGTGATATGTCAGTCACTAATCTAATGACGTGTGTGACATACAGGCTAATGATGTATTTATATGTAGTGACATCACAGCTGTACACAATGCTACATACATCAGTACACCTGTGATATGTCAGTCACTAATCTAATGACGTGTGACATACAGACTAATGATGTATTTATATGTAGTGACATCACAGCTGTACACAATGCTACATACATCAGTACACCTGTGATACGTCAGTCACTAATCTAATGACGTGTGACATACAGACTAATGATGTATTTATATGTAGTGACATCACAGCTGTACACAATGCTACATACATCAGTACACCTGTGATATGTCAGTCACTAATCTAATGACATGTGTGACATACAGACTAATGATGTATTTATATGTAGTGACATCACAGCTGTACACAATACTACATACATCAGTACACCTGTGATAAGTCAGTCACTAATCTAATGACATGTGTGACATACAGACTAATGATGTATTTATATGTAGTGACATCACAGCTGTACACAATGCTACATACATCAGTACACCTGTGATATGTCAGTCACTAATCTAATGACATGTGTGACATACAGACTAATGATGTATTTATATGTAGTGACATCACAGCTGTACACAATGCTACATACATCAGTACACCTGTGATACTGTCAGTCACTAATCTAATGACGGTGTGACATACAGACTAATGATGTATTTATATGTAGTGACATCACAGCTGTACACAATGCTACATACATCAGTACACCCTGTGATATGTCAGTCACTAATCTAATGACATGTGTGACATACAGACTAATGATGTATTTATATGTAGTGACATCACAGCTGTACACAATGCTACATACATCAGTACACCTGTGATACGTCAGTCACTAATCTAATGACAGTGTGACATACAGACTAATGATGTATTTATATGTAGTGACATCACAGCTGTACACAATGCTACATACATCAGTACACCTGTGATATGTCAGTCCACTAATCTAATGACTGTCGTGACATACAGACTAATGATGTATTTATATGTAGTGACATCACAGCTGTACACAATGCTACATACATCAGTACACCTGTGATATGTCAGTCACTAATCTAATGACGTGTGACATACAGACTAATGATGTATTTATATGTAGTGACATCACAGCTGTACACAATGCTACATACATCAGTACACCTGTGATACGTCAGTCACTAATCTAATGACTGTGTGACATACAGACTAATGATGTATTTATATGTAGTGACATCACAGCTGTACACAATGCTACATACATCAGTACACCTGTGATACGTCAGTCACTAATCTAATGACATGTGTGACATACAGGACTAATGATGTATTTATATGTAGTGACATCACAGCTGTACACAATGCTACATACATCAGTACACCTGTGATATGTCAGTCACTAATCTAATGACTGTGTGACATACAGACTAATGATGTATTTATATGTAGTGACATCACAGCTGTACACAATGCTACATACATCAGTACACCTGTGATATGTCAGTCACTAATCTAATGACATGTGTGACATACAGACTAATGATGTATTTATATGTAGTGACATCACAGCTGTACACAATGCTACATACATCAGTACACCTGTGATATGTCAGTCACTAATCTAATGACAGTGTGTGACATACAGACTAATGATGTATTTATATGTAGTGACATCACAGCTGTACACAATGCTACATACATCAGTACACCTGTGATATGTCAGTCACTAATCTAATGACATGTGTGACATACAGACTAATGATGTATTTATATGTAGTGACATCACAGCTGTACACAATGCTACATACAATCAGTACACCTGTGATATGTCAGTCACTAATCTAATGACATGTGTACATACAGACTAATGATGTATTTATATGTAGTGACATCACAGCTGTACACAATGCTACATACATCAGTACACCTGTGATATGTCAGTCACTAATCTTAATGACGTGTGACATACAGACTAATGATGTATTTATATGTAGTGACATCACAGCTGTACACAATGCTACATACATCAGTACACCTGTGATACGTCAGTCACTAATCTAATGACTGTGTGACATACAGACTAATGATGTATTTATATGTAGTGACATCACAGCTGTACACAATGCTACATACAGCAGTACACCTGTGATATCGTCAGTCACTAATCTAATGACATGTGTGACATACAGACTAATGATGTATTTATATGTAGTGACATCACAGCTGTACACAATGCTACATACATCAGTACACCTGTGATACGTCAGTCCACTAATCTAATGATGTGTGACATACAGACTAATGATGTATTTATATGTAGTGACATCACAGCTGTACACAATGCTACATACATCAGTACACCTGTGATACGTCAGTCACTAATCTAATGACGTGTGTGACATACAGACTAATGATGTATTTATATGTAGTGACATCACAGCTGTACACAATGCTACATACATCAGTACACCTGTGATACGTCAGTCACTAATCTAATGACTTGTGTGACATACTTACTAATGATGTATTTATATGTAGTGACATCACAGCTGTACACAATGCTACATACATCAGTACACCTGTGATACGTCAGTCACTAATCTAATGGACTGTGTGACATACAGACTAATGATGTATTTATAGGTAGTGACATCACAGCTGTACACAATGCTACATACATCAGTACACCTGTGATACGTCAGTCAGCTAATCTTAATGAGCTGTGTGACATACAGACTAATGATGTATTTATATGTAGTGACATCACAGGGCTGTACACAATGCTACATACATCAGTACTCCTGTGAATATGTCAGTCACTAATCTAATGACGGTGTGACAACAGACTAATGATGTATTTATATGTAGTGACATCACAGCTGTACACAATGCTACATACATCAGTACACCTGTATATGTCAGTCCACTAATCTAATGACGTTGTGACATACAGACTAATGATGTATATTATATGTAGGACATCACAGCTCAGTACACAATGCTACATACATCATACCACCTGTAATATGTCAGTCACTAATCTAATGACGTGTGACATACAGATAATGATGTATTTATATGTAGTGACATCACAGCTGTACACAATGCTACATACATCAGTACACTGTGATATGTCAGTCACTATCTAATGACATGTGTGATACAGACTAATGATGTATTTATATGTAGTGACATCACAGCTGTATACACAATGCTACATACATCAGTACACCTGTGATACGTCAGTCACTAATCTAATGACATGTGTGACATACAGACTAATGATGTATTTATATGTAGTGACATCACAGCTGTACACAATGCTACATACATCAGTACACCTGTGATATGTCAGTCACTAATCTAATGACGTGTGTGACATACAGACTAATGATGTATTTATATGTAGTGACATCACAGCTGATCACAATGCTACATACATCAGTACACCTGTGATAGTCAGTCACTAATCTAATGACGTGTGTGACATACAGACTAATGATGTATTTATATGTAGTGACATCACAGCTGTACACAATGCTACATACATCAGTACACCTGTGATACGTCTGTCACTAATCTAATGACATGTGTGACATACAGACTAATGATGTATTTATATGTAGTGACATCACAGCTGTACACAATGCTACATACATCAGTACACCTGTGATATGTCAGTCACTAATATTATGACGATGTGTGACATACAGACTAATGATGTATTTATATGTAGTGACATCACAGCTGTACACAATGCTACATACAATCAGTACACCTGTGATACGTCAGTCACTAATCTAATGACGTGTGTGACATACAGACTAATGATGTTTATATGTAGTGACATCACAGCTGTACACAATGCTACATTACATCAGTACACCTGTGATACGTCAGTCACTAATCTAATGATGTGTGTCATACAGACTAATGATGTATTTTATATGTAGTGACATCACAGCTGTACACAATGCTACATACATCAGTTACACCTGTGATACGTCAGTCACTAATCTAATGACGTGTGACATACAGACTAATGATGTATTTATATGTAGTGACATCACAGCTGTACACAATGCTACATACATCAGTACACCTGTGATATGTCAGTCACTAATCTAATGACATGTGTGACAAACAGACTAATGATGTATTTATATGTAGTGACATCACAGCTGTACACAATGCTACATACATCAGTACAACCTGTGATACGTCAGTCACTAATCTAATGACTGTGTGACATACAGACTAATGATGTATTTATATGTAGTGACATCACAGCTGTACACAATGCTACATACATCAGTACACCTGTGATATGTCAGTCACTAATCTAATGACATGTGTGACATACAGGCTAATGATGTATTTATATGTAGTGACATCACAGCTGTACACAATGCTACATACATCAGTACACCTGTGATATGTCAGTCACTAATCTAATGACTGTGTGACATACAGACTAATGATGTATTTATATGTAGTGACATCACAGCTGTACACAATGCTACATACATCAGTACACCTGTGATATGTCAGTCACTAATCTAATGACATGTGTGACATACAGACTAATGATGTATTTATATGTAGTGACATCACAGCTGTACACAATGCTACATACATCAGTACACCTGTGATATGTCAGTCACTAATCTAATGACACGTGTGACATACAGACTAATGATGTATTTATATGTAGTGACATCACAGCTGTACACAATGCTACATACATCAGTACACCTGTGATATGTCAGTCACTAATCTAATGACGTGTGTGACATACAGACTAATGATGTATTTATATGTAGTGACATCACAGCTGTACACAATGCTACATACATAAGTACACCTGTTGATACGTCAGTCACTAATCTAATGACATGTGTGACATACAGGCTAATGATGTATTTATATGTAGTGACATCACAGCTGTACACAATGCTACATACATCAGTACACCTGTGATATGTCAGTCACTAATCTAATGACATGTGTGACATACAGACTAATGATGTATTTATATGTAGTGACATCACAGCTGTACACAATGCTACATACATCAGTACACCTGTGATATGTCAGTCACTAATACTAATGACGTGTGTGACATACAGACTAATGATGTATTTATATGTAGTGACATCACAGCTGTACACAATGCTAAATACTCAGTACACCTGATGATATGTCAGTCACTAATTAATGACGTTGGGACATACAGACTAATGATGTATTTATATGTAGTGACATCACAGCTGTACACAATGCTACATACATCAGTACACCTGTGATACATGTCAGTCACTAATCTAATGAGCACGAGTGACAATACAGACTAATGATGTATTGTATATGTAGTGACATCACAGCTGTACACAATACTACATACATCAGTACACCTGTGATATGTCAGTCACTAATCTAATGACATGTGTGACATACAGACTAATGATGTATTTATATGTAGTGACATCACAGCTGTACACAATGACTACATACATAAGTACACCTGTGATATGTCAGTCACTAATCTAATGACAGTGTGTGACATACAGACTAATGATGTATTTATATGTAGTGACATCACAGCTGTACACAATGCTACATACATCAGTACACCTGTGATACGTCAGTCACTAATCTAATGACTGTGTGACATACAGACTAATGAATGTATTTATATGTAGTGACATCACAGCTGTACACAATGCTACATACATCAGTACACCTGTGATAAGTCAGTCACTAATCTAATGACTGTGTGACATACAGACTAATGATGTATTTATATGTAGTGACATCACAGCTGTACACAATGCTACATACATCAGTACACCTGTGATACTGTCAGTCACTAATCTAATGACTGTGTGACATACAGACTAATGATGTATTTATATGTAGTGACATCACAGCTGTACACAATGCTACATACATCAGTACACCTGTGATACGTCAGTCACTAATCTAATGACATGTGTGACATACAGACTAATGATGTATTTATATGTAGTGACATCACAGCTGTACACAATGCTACATACATCAGTACACCTGTGATACGTCAGTCACTAATCTAATGACATGTGTGAAATACAGACTAATGATGTATTTATATGTAGTGACATCACAGCTGTACACAATGCTACATACATCAGTACACCTGTGATATGTCAGTCACTAATCTAATGACTGTGTGACATACAGACTAATGATGTATTTTTATGTAGTGACATCACAGCTGTACACAATGCTACATACATCAGTACCACCTGTGATATGTCAGTCACTAATCTAATGACATGTGTGACATACAGACTAATGATGTATTTATATGTAGTGACATCACAGCTGTACACAATGCTACTTAAATCAGTACACCTGTGATATTGTCAGTCACTAATCTAATGACTGTGTGACATACAGACTAATGATGTATTTATATGTAGTGACATCACAGCTGTACACAATGCTACATACATCAGTACACCTGTGATACGTCAGTCACTAATCTAATGAATGTGTGACATACAGACTAATGATGTATTTATATGTAGTGGACATCACAGCTGTACACAATGCTACATACATCAGTACACCTGTGATACGTCAGTCACTAATCTAATGACGTGTGGACATACAGTCTAATGATGTATTTATATGTAGTGACATCACAGCTGTACACAATGCTACATACATCAGTACACCTGTGATACGTCAGTCACTAATCTAATGACGTGTGACATACAGACTAATGATGTATTTATATGTAGTGACATCACAGCGGTACACAATGCTACATACATCAGTACACCTGTGAAGACGTCAGTCACTAATCTAATGACTGTGTGACATACAGACTAATGATGTATTTATATGTAGTGACATCACAGCTGTACACAATGCTACATACATCAGTACACCTGTGATACGTCAGTCACTAATCTAATGACATGTTGGTGGACATACAGTCTAATGATGTATTTATATGTAGTGACATCACAGCTGTACACAATGCTACATACATCAGTACACCTGTGATATGTCAGTCACTAATCTAATGACTGTGTGACATACAGACTAATGATGTATTTATATGTAGTGACATCACAGCTGTACACAATGCTACATACATCAGTACACTGTGATATGTCAGTCACTAATCTAATGACGTGTGACATACAGACTAATGATGTATTTATATGTAGTGACATCACAGCTGTACACAATGCTACATACATCAGTACACCTGTGATATGTCAGTCACTAATCTAATGACATGTGTGACATACAGACTAATGATGTATTTATATGTAGTGACATCACAGCTGTACACAATGCTACATACATCAGTACACCTGTGATATGTCAGTCACTAATCTAATGACGAGTGTGACATACAGACTAATGATGTATTATATGTAGTGACATCACAGCTGTACACAATGCTACATACATCAGTACACCTGTGATATGTCAGTCACTAATCTAATGACGTGTGACATACAGACTAATGATGTATTTATATGTAGTGACATCACAGCTGTACACAATGCTACATACATCAGTACACCTGTGATACGTCAGTCACTAATCTAATGATGTTGACATACAGACTAATGATGTATTTATATGTAGTGACATCACAGCTGTATACAATGCTACATACATCAGTACACCTGTGATACGTCAGTCACTAATCTAATGACGTGTGTGACATACAGACTAATGATGTATTTATATGTAGTGACATCACAGCTGTACACAATGCTACATACATCAGTACACCTGTGATATCGTCAGTCACTAATCTAATGACGTGTGACATACAGACTAATGATGTATTTATATGTAGTGACATCACAGCTGTACACAATGCTACATACATCAGTACACCTGTGATACGTCAGTCACTAATCTAATGATAGTGTGACATACAGACTAATGATGTATTTATATGTAGTGACATCACAGCTGTACACAATGCTACATACATCAGTACACCTGTGATAC
The DNA here is from genome assembly GCF_027579735.1 of Bombina bombina. Classification (NCBI taxonomy): domain Eukaryota; kingdom Metazoa; phylum Chordata; class Amphibia; order Anura; family Bombinatoridae; genus Bombina; species Bombina bombina. The sequence continues at coordinate 13,219,316 of NC_069501.1, read as the reverse complement.
GTCAGTCACTAATCTAATGACATGTGTGACATACAGACTAATGATGTATTTATATGTAGTGACATCACAGCTGTACACAATGCTACATACATCAGTACACCTGTGATACTGTCAGTCACTAATCTAATGACAGTGTGTGACATACAGACTAATGATGTATTTATATGTAGTGACATCACAGCTGTACACAATGCTACATACATCAGTACACCTGTGATACGTCAGTCACTAATCTAATGACATGTGTGACATACAGACTAATGATGTATTTATATGTAGTGACATCACAGCTGTACACAATGCTACATACATCAGTACACCTGTGATATGTCAGTCACTAATCTAATGACAAGTGTGACATACAGACTAATGATGTATTTATATGTAGTGACATCACAGCTGTACACAATAGCTACATACATCAGTACACCTGTGATATGTCAGTCACTAATCTAATGACATGTGTGACATACAGACTAATGATGTATTTATATGTAGTGACATCACAGCTGTACACAATGCTACATACATCAGTACAACCTGTGATATGTCAGTCACTAATCTAATGACGTGTGTGACATACAGGCTAATGATGTATTTATATGTAGTGACATCACAGCTGTACACAATGCTACATACATCAGTACACCTGTGATACGTCAGTCACTAATCTAATGACACGTGTGACATACAGACTAATGATGTATTTATATGTAGTGACATCACAGCTGTACACAATACTGCATATATCAGTACACCTGTGATATGTCAGTCACTAATCTAATGACACGTGTGACATACAGACTAATGATGTATTTATATGTAGTGACATCACAGCTGTACACAATGCTACATACATCAGTACACCTGTGATATGTCAGTCACTAATCTAATGACGCGTGACATACAGGCTAATGATGTATTTATATGTAGTGACATCACAGCTGTACACAATGCTACATACATCAGTACACCTGTGATATGTCAGTCACTAATCTAATGACATGTGTGACATACAGACTAATGATGTATTTATATGTAGTGACATCACAGCTGTACACAATGCTACATACATCAGTACACCTGTGATACGTCAGTCACTAATCTAATGATGTGTGACATACAGACTAATGATGTATTTATATGTATATGTAGTGACATCACAGCTGTACACAATGCTACATACATCAGTACACCTGTGATACGTCAGTCACTAATCTAATGACGTGTGTGACATACAGACTAATGATGTATTTATATGTAGTGACATCACAGCTGTACACAATGCTACATACATCAGTACACCTGTGATACGTCAGTCACTAATCTAATGACGTGTGACAAACAGACTAATGATGTATTTATATGTAGTGACATCACAGCTGTACTACAATGCTACATACATCAGTACACCTGTGATACGTCAGTCACTAATCTAATGACGTGTGACATACAGGACTAATGATGTATTTATATGTAGTGACATCACAGCTGTACACAATGCTACATACATCAGTACACCTGTGATAGTCAGTCACTAATCTAATGATGTGTGACATACAGACTAATGATGTATTTATATGTAGTGACATCACAGCTGTACACAATGCTACATACATCAGTACACCTGTGATACGTCAGTCACTAATCTAATGACGCTTGTGACATACAGACTAATGATGTATTTATATGTAGTGACATCACAGCTGTACACAATGCTACATACATCAGTACACCTGTGATACGTCAGTCACTAATCTAAATGACTGTGTGACATACAGACTAATGATGTATTTATATGTAGTGACATCACAGCTGTACACAATGCTACATACATCAGTACACCTGTGATACGTCAGTCACTAATCTAATGACTGTGGTGACATACAAGCTAATGATGTATTTATATGTAGTGACATCACAGCTGTACACAATGCTACATACATCAGTACACCTGTGATACGTCAGTCACTAATCTAATGACATGTGTGAGCATACAGACTAATGATGTATTTATATGTAGTGACATCACAGCTGTACACAATGCTAATACATCAGTACACCTGTGATATGTCAGTCACTAATCTAATGACGTGTGTGACATACAGACTAATGATGTATTATATGTAGTGACATCACAGCTGTACACAATGCTACATACATCAGTACACCTGTGATATGTCAGTCACTAATCTAATGACATGTGTGACATACAGGCTAATGATGTATTTATATGTAGTGACATCACAGCTGTACACAATGCTACATACATCAGTACACCTGTGATACGTCAGTCACTAATCTAATGACAGTGTGTGACATACAGACTAATGATGTATTTATATGTAGTGACATCACAGCTGTACACAATGCTACATACATCAGTACACCTGTGATACGTCAGTCACTAATCTAATGACTGTGTGACATACAGACTAATGATGTATTTATATGTAGTGACATCACAGCTGTACACAATGCTACATACATCAGTACACCTGTGATACGTCAGTCACTAATCTAATGACTGTGTGACATACAGACTAATGATGTATTTATATGTAGTGACATCACAGCTGTACACAATGCTACATACATCAGTACACCTGTGATACTGTCAGTCACTAATCTAATGACTGTGTGACATACAGACTAATGATGTATTTATATGTAGTGACATCACAGCTGTACACAATGCTACATACATCAGTACACCTGTGATATGTCAGTCACTAATCTAATGACGTGTGACATACAGACTAATGATGTATTTATATGTAGTGACATCACAGCTGTACACAATGCTACATACATCAGTACACCTGTGATACGTCAGTCACTAATCTAATGATGTGTGACATACAGACTAATGATGTATTTATATGTAGTGACATCACAGCTGTACACAATGCTACATACATCAGTACACCTGTGATACGTCAGTCACTAATCTAATGACGTGTGTGACATACAGACTAATGATGTATTTATATGTAGTGACATCACAGCTGTACACAATGCTACATACATCAGTACACCTGTGATACGTCAGTCACTAATCTAATGACGTGTGTGACATACAGACTAATGATGTATTTATATGTAGTGACATCACAGCTGTACACAATACTACATACAATCAGTACACCTGTGATATGTCAGTCACTAATCTAATGACATGTGTGACATACAGACTAATGATGTATTTATATGTAGTGACATCACAGCTGTACACAATGCTACATACATCAGTACACCTGTGATATGTCAGTCACTAATCTAATGACATGTGTGACATACAGGCTAATGATGTATTTATATGTAGTGACATCACAGCTGTACACAATGCTACATACATCAGTACACCTGTGATATGTCAGTCACTAATCTAATGACGTGTGTGACATACAGACTAATGATGTATTTATATGTAGTGACATCACAGCTGTACACAATACTACATACATCAGTACACCTGTGATATGTCAGTCACTAATCTAATGACATGTGTGACATACAGGCTAATGATGTATTTATATGTAGTGACATCACAGCTGTACACAATGCTACATACATAAGTACACCTGTGATATGTCAGTCACTAATCTAATGACACGTGTGACATACAGACTAATGATGTATTTATATGTAGTGACATCACAGCTGTACACAATGCTACATACATCAGTACACCTGTGATACGTCAGTCACTAATCTAATGACGTGTGTGACATACAGACTAATGATGTATTTATATGTAGTGACATCACAGCTGTACACAATGCTACATACATCAGTACACCTGTGATATGTCAGTCACTAATCTAATGACGTGTGACATACAGACTAATGATGTATTTATATGTAGTGACATCACAGCTGTACACAATGCTACATACATCAGTACACCTGTGATACGTCAGTCACTAATCTAATGATGTGTGACATACAGACTAATGATGTATTTATATGTAGTGACATCACAGCTGTACACAATGCTACATACATCAGTACACCTGTGATACGTCAGTCACTAATCTAATGACTGTGTGACATACAGACTAATGATGTATTTATATGTAGTGACATCACAGCTGTACACAATGCTACATACATCAGTACACCTGTGATATGTCAGTCACTAATCTAATGACTGTGTGACATACAGACTAATGATGTATTTATATGTAGTGACATCACAGCTGTACACAATGCTACATACATCAGTACACCTGTGATACGTCAGTCACTAATCTAATGACGTGTGTGACATACAGACTAATGATGTATTTATATGTAGTGACATCACAGCTGTACACAATGCTACATACATCAGTACACCTGTGATACGTCAGTCACTAATCTAATGATGTGTGACATACAGACTAATGATGTATTTATATGTAGTGACATCACAGCTGTACACAATGCTACATACATCAGTACACCTGTGATACGTCAGTCACTAATCTAATGACGTGTGACAAACAGACTAATGATGTATTTATATGTAGTGACATCACAGCTGTACACAATGCTACATACATCAGTACACCTGTGATACGTCAGTCACTAATCTAATGACGTGTGACATACAGACTAATGATGTATTTATATGTAGTGACATCACAGCTGTACACAATGCTACATACATCAGTACACCTGTAATATGTCAGTCACTAATCTAATGACATGTGTGACCAACAGACTAATGATGTATTTATATGTAGTGACATCACAGCTGTACACAATACTACATACATCAGTACACATGTGATATGTCAGTCACTAATCTAATGACATGTGTGACATACAGACTAATGATGTATTTATATGTAGTGACATCACAGCTGTACACAATGCTACATACATCAGTACACCTGTGATATGTCAGTCACTAATCTAATGACATGTGTGACATACAGACTAATGATGTATTTATATGTAGTGACATCACAGCTGTACACAATGCTACATACATCAGTACACCTGTGATATGTCAGTCACTAATCTAATGACGTGTGACATACAGGCTAATGATGTATTTATATGTAGTGACATCACAGCTGTACACAATGCTACATACATCAGTACACCTGTGATACGTCAGTCACTAATCTAATGACAAGTGTGAAATACAGACTAATGATGTATTTATATGTAATGACATCACAGCTGTACACAATGCTACATACATCAGTACACCTGTGATATGTCAGTCACTAATCTAATGACGTGTGACATACAGGCTAATGATGTATTTATATGTAGTGACATCACAGCTGTACACAATGCTACATACATCAGTACACCTGTGATACGTCAGTCACTAATCTAATGACGTGTGACATACAGGCTAATGATGTATTTATATGTAGTGACATCACAGCTGTACACAATGCTGCATACAGCAGTACACCTTTGATATGTCAGTCACTAATCTAATGACGTGTGACATACAGACTAATGATGTATTTATATGTAGTGACATCACAGCTGTACACAATGCTACATACAGCAGTTCACCTGTGATATGTCAGTCACTAATCTAATGACATGTGTGACATACAGACTAATGATGTATTTATATGTAGTGACATCACAGCTGTACACAATGCTACATACATCAGTACACCTGTGATATGTCAGTCACTAATCTAATGACGTGTGTGACATACAGGCTAATGATGTATTTATATGTAGTGACATCACAGCTGTACACAATGCTACATACATCAGTACACCTGTGATACGTCAGTCACTAATCTAATGACGTGTGTGACATACAGACTAATGATGTATTTATATGTAGTGACATCACAGCTGTACACAATGCTACATACATCAGTACACCTGTGATACGTCAGTCACTAATCTAATGACTTGTGTGACATACAGACTAATGATGTATTTATATGTAGTGACATCACAGCTGTACACAATGCTACATACATCAGTACACCTGTGATACGTCAGTCACTAATCTAATGACATGTGTGACATACAGACTAATGATGTATTTATATGTAGTGACATCACAGCTGTACACAATGCTACATACATCAGTACACCTGTGATATGTCAGTCACTAATCTAATGACGTGTGACATACAGACTAATGATGTATTTATATGTAGTGACATCACAGCTGTACACAATGCTACATACATCAGTACACCTGTGATATGTCAGTCACTAATCTAATGACGTGTGTCATACAGACTAATGATATATTTATATGTAGTGACATCACAGCTGTACACAATGCTACATACATCAGTACACCTGTGATACGTCAGTCACTAATCTAATGATGTGTGACATACAGACTAATGATGTATTTATATGTAGTGACATCACAGCTGTACACAATGCTACATACATCAGTACACCTGTGATACGTCAGTCACTAATCTAATGACGTGTGTGACATACAGACTAATGATGTATTTATATGTAGTGACATCACAGCTGTACACAATGCTACATACATCAGTACACCTGTGATATGTCAGTCACTAATCTAATGACGTGTGTCATACAGACTAATGATATATTTATATGTAGTGACATCACAGCTGTACACAATGCTCCATACATCAGTACACCTGTGATATGTCAGTCACTAATCTAATGACGTATGTGACATACAGACTAATGATGTATTTATATGTAGTGACATCACAGCTGTACACAATGCTACATACATCAGTACACCTGTGATACATCAGTCACTAATCTAATGACGTGTGTGACATACAGACTAATGATGTATTTATATGTAGTGACATTGCAGCTGTACACAATGCTACATACATCAGTACACCTGTGATATGTCAGTCACTAATCTAATGACACGTGTGACATACAGACTAATGATGTATTTATATGTAGTGACATCACAGCTGTACACAATGCTACATACATCAGTACACCTGTGATACGTCAGTCACTAATCTAATGACGTGTGTGACATACAGACTAATGATGTATTTATATGTAGTGACATCACAGCTGTATACAATGCTACATACATCAGTACACCTGTGATACGTCAGTCACTAATCTAATGACGTGTGTGACATACAGACTAATGATGTATTTATATGTAGTGACATCACAGCTGTACACAATGCTACATACATCAGTACACAACTATGATACGTCAGTCACTAATCTAATGATGTGTGACATACAGACTAATGATGTATTTATATGTAGTGACATCACAGCTGTACACAATGCTACATACATCAGTACACCTGTGATACGTCAGTCACTAATCTAATGATGTGTGACATACAGACTAATGATGTATTTATATGTAGTGACATCACAGCTGTACACAATGCTACATACATCAGTACACCTGTGATACGTCAGTCACTAATCTAATGACGTGTGTGACATAAAGACTAATGATGTATTTATATGTAGTGACATCACAGCTGTACACAATGCTACATACATCAGTACCCCTGTGATATGTCAGTCACTAATCTAATGATGTGTGACATACAGACTAATGATGTATTTATATGTAGTGACATCACAGCTGTACACAATGCTACATACATCAGTACACCTGTGATACGTCAGTCACTAATCTAATGACGTGTGACAAACAGACTAATGATGTATTTATATGTAGTGACATCACAGCTGTACACAATGCTACATACATCAGTACACCTGTGATACGTCAGTCACTAATCTAATGACGTGTGACATACAGACTAATGATGTATTTATATGTAGTGACATCACAGCTGTACACAATGCTACATACATCAGTACACCTGTGATATGTCAGTCACTAATCTAATGACATGTGTGACAAACAGACTAATGATGTATTTATATGTAGTGACATCACAGCTGTACACAATACTACATACATCAGTACACATGTGATATGTCAGTCACTAATCTAATGACATGTGTGACATACAGACTAATGATGTATTTATATGTAGTGACATCACAGCTGTACACAATGCTACATACATCAGTACACCTGTGATATGTCAGTCACTAATCTAATGACATGTGTGACATACAGGCTAATGATGTATTTATATGTAGTGACATCACAGCTGTACACAATGCTACATACATCAGTACACCTGTGATATGTCAGTCACTAATCTAATGACGTGTGACATACAGGCTAATGATGTATTTATATGTAGTGACATCACAGCTGTACACAATGCTACATACATCAGTACACCTGTGATACGTCAGTCACTAATCTAATGACGTGTGACATACAGGCTAATGATGTATTTATATGTAGTGACATCACAGCTGTACACAATGCTGCATACAGCAGTACACCTTTGATACGTCAGTCACTAATCTAATGACGTGTGACATACAGACTAATGATGTATTTATATGTAGTGACATCACAGCTGTACACAATGCTACATACAGCAGTTCACCTGTGATATGTCAGTCACTAATCTAATGACATGTGTGACATACAGGCTAATGATGTATTTATATGTAGTGACATCACAGCTGTACACAATGCTACATACATCAGTACACCTGTGATATGTCAGTCACTAATCTAATGATGTGTGTGTCATACAGGCTAATGATGTATTTATATGTAGTGACATCACAGCTGTACACAACGCTACATACATCAGTACACCTGTGATACGTCAGTCACTAATCTAATGACGTGTGTGACATACAGACTAATGATGTATTTATATGTAGTGACATCACAGCTGTACACAATGCTACATACATCAGTACACCTGTGATACGTCAGTCACTAATTAATGACTTGTGTGACATACAGACTAATGATGTATTTATATGTTGTGACAACACAGCTGTGCTAAATGCTACATACATCAGTACACCTGTGATACGTCAGTCACTAATCTAATGACATGTGTGACATACAGACTAATGATGTATTTATATGTAGTGACATCACAGCTGTACACAATGCTACATACATCAGTACACCTGTGATATGTCAGTCACTAATCTAATGACGCGTGACATACAGGCTAATGATGTATTTATATGTAGTGACATCACAGCTGTACACAATACTACATACATCAGTACACCTGTGATATGTCAGTCACTAATCTAATGACATGTGTGACATACAGACTAATGATGTATTTATATGTAGTGACATCACAGCTGTACACAATGCTACATACATAAGTACACCTGTGATATGTCAGTCACTAATCTAATGACACGTGTGACATACAGACTAATGATGTATTTATATGTAGTGACATTGCAGCTGTACACAATGCTACATACATCAGTACACCTGTGATATGTCAGTCACTAATCTAATGACATGTGTGACATACAGACTAATGATGTATTTATATGTAGTGACATCACAGCTGTACACAATGCTACATACATAAGTACACCTGTGATATGTCAGTCACTAATCTAATGACACGTGTGACATACAGACTAATGATGTATTTATATGTAGTGACATTGCAGCTGTACACAATGCTACATACATCAGTACACCTGTGATATGTCAGTCACTAATCTAATGACGTGTGACATACAGACTAATGATGTATTTATATGTAGTGACATCACAGCTGTACACAATGCTACATACATCAGTACACCTGTGATATGTCAGTCACTAATCTAATGACGTGTGACATACAGACTAATGATGTATTTATATGTAGTGACATCACAGCTGTACACAATGCTACATACATCAGTACACCTGTGATATGTCAGTCACTAATCTAATGACGTGTGTGACATACAGACTAATGATATATTTATATGTAGTGACATCACAGCTGTACACAATGCTACATACATCAGTACACCTGTGATACGTCAGTCACTAATCTAATGATGTGTGACATACAGACTAATGATGTATTTATATGTAGTGACATCACAGCTGTACACAATGCTACATACATCAGTACACCTGTGATACGTCAGTCACTAATCTAATGACATGTGTGACATACAGACTAATGATGTATTTATATGTAGTGACATTACAGCTGTACACAATGCTACATACATCAGTACACCTGTGATATGTCAGTCACTAATCTAATGACGTATGTGACATACAGACTAATGATGTATTTATATGTAGTGACATCACAGCTGTACACAATGCTACATACATCAGTACACCTGTGATACGTCAGTCACTAATCTAATGACGTGTGTGACATACAGACTAATGATGTATTTATATGTAATGACATCACAGCTGTACACAATGCTGCATACATCAGTACACCTGTGATATGTCAGTCACTAATCTAATGACATGTGTGACATACAGGCTAATGATGTATTTATATGTAGTGACATCACAGCTGTACACAATGCTTCATACATCAGTACACCTGTGATATGTCAGTCACTAATCTAATGACATGTTTGAAATACAGGCTAATGATGTATTTATATGTAGTGACATCACAGCTGTGCACAATGCTACATACATCAGTACACCTGTGATACGTCTGTCACTAATCTAATGACATGTGTGACATACAGACTAATGATGTATTTATATGTAGTGACATCACAGCTGTACACAATGCTACATACATCAGTACACCTGTGATATGTCAGTCACTAATCAAATGACATGTGTGACATACAGACTAATGATGTATTTATATGTAGTGACATCACAGATGTACACAATGCTACATACATCAGTACACCTGTAATATGTCAGTCACTAATCTAAGTGACATCACAGTGTTATTAGATTATTCTCAGTCACTTCCCCATACACAATGGGGCCTAGTTATCAAGCCGTCAACCTCAAATACGCTGGAATTCCGCAGCGTATTTGTGGCGAGCGTATTTGTGGCGAGTTGAATTTTGTGACGTAAGCTTCGATCCGCTGGACTCAGTCCGACACAGATCGATTCTTACATCACTCCAGATGTTCCGCACAATCTGACTACTTTTGCTAGTTATCAAAAAACTAGCAGGTACGCTCGGCACTTTTCCGGCCCAGCGTACCTGGTTTTCAAACCGCCACCCTGGAGGCGGCGGATCCCATAGGAATCAACGGGAGTCTGACCATAGCGAAAGTACAAGTTCGCTGCTGCCAGACATTCCATTGATTCCTATGGGAGCTGTCTACACCTAACACCCTAACATGTACCCCGAGTCTAAACATCCCTAATCTGTCCCCCCTACACCGCCGCAACTAAATAAAGTTATTACCCCCTAAACCGCAGCTCCCGGAGCCCACGGCAAGCTACTCTATACATATTAACCCCTAAACCCCCGCTCCCTGACCCCGCCGCAACTATAATAAATGTATTAACCCCTAAACCGCCGCTCCCTGAGCCCACCGCCACCTACATTATACCTAGTAACCCCTATCCTGCCCCCCCTATACCGCCGCCCTCTATAATAAAGTTATTAACCCCTATCCTGCCGATCCTGCACCTCGCCGCAACTAAATAAATAGTTTAACCCCTAAAGCGCCGTTCCCGGACCCTGCCGCAACCTATATTAAATTTATTAACCCCTAAGCTGCCCCCCCCTACACCGTCGCCACCTATAATACATTTATTAACCCCTATCCTGCCCCCCACTATACTGCCGCCACTGTAATAAATTTATTAACCCCTAAACCTAAGTCTAACACTAGCCCTAACACCCCCCTAATTTAAATATTAATTAAATAAATCTAAATAATATTTCTATTATGAACTAAATTAATCCCCTTTAAAACTAAATACTTACCTATAAAATAAACCCTAATATAGCTACAATATAAATAATAATTATATTGTAGCTATTTTAGGATTTATTTTTATTTTACAGGTAACTTTGTATTTATTTTAGCTAGTTAGAATAGTTATTAAATAGTTATTAAATATTTAATAACTACCTAGCTAAAAGAAATACAAAATTACCTGTAAAATAAATCCTAACCTAAGTTACAATTAAACCTAACACTACACTCTCATTAAATAAATTAACTACAAATAACTACAATTAAATACAATTACATAAACTAACTAAAGTACAAAAAATAAAAAAATCTGTTACAAAAAATAAAAAAAATAGGTTACAAACATTTAAAAAATATTACAACAATTTTAAGCTAATTACACCTAATCTAAGCCCCCCAAAATAAAAAAATGTCCTACCCTATTCTACATTAAAAAAGTTCAAAGCTCTTTTACCTTACCAGCCCTTAAAAGGGCCTTTTGTGGGGCATGCCCCAAAGAGTTCAGCTCTTTTGCCTGTAAAAGAAAAATACAACCCCCCCAACATTAAAACCCACCACCCACATACCCCTAATCTAACCCAAACCCCCCTTAAAATAACCTAACACTAATCCCCTGAAGATCATCCTACCTTGAGTCGTCTTCACTCAGCCGAGCAGCGATGGAACCGAAGAGGACATCCGGAGCGGCAGAAGTTATCCTCCAAGGGGCGCTGAAGAAATCTTCCATCCGATGAAGTGATCCTCCAGTCGGCGCTGAAGAAGTCTTCCATCCGGGCGATGTCATCTTCCAAGAGGCGCTGAAGAAGTCTTCTATCCGGGCGATGTCATCTTCCAAGCGGGGTCTTCAATCTTCAATCTTCATCCCACAGACGCGGAACATCCTTCTTTACCGACGGACTACCGACGAAGGAAGGCTCCTTTAAGGGACGTCATCCAAGATGGCGTCCCTTCAATTCCGATTGGCTGATAGGATTCTGTCAGTCAATCGGAATTAAGGTAGGAAAAATCTGATTGGCTGATTGAATCAGCCAATCAGATTCAAGTTCAATCCGATTGGCTGATCCAATCAGCCAATTAGATTGAGCTTGCATTCTGTTGGCTGATCGGAACAGCCAATAGAATGCGAGCTCAATCTGATTGGCTGATTGGATTAGCCAATCGGATTGAACTTGAATCTGATTGGCTGATTCAATCAGCCAATCAGATTTTTCCTACCTTAATTCCGATTGGCTGATAGAATCCTATCAGCCAATCGGAATTGAAGGGACGCCATCTTGGATGACGTCCCTTAAAGGAGCCTTCATTCGTCGGTAGTCCATCGGTAAAGAAGGATGTTCCGCGTCGGCAGGATGAAGATTGAAGATTGAAGACCCCGCTTGGAAGATGACATCGCCCTGATAGAAGACTTCTTCAGCGCCTCTTGGAAGATGACATCGCCCGAATGGAAGACTTCTTCAGCGCCGACTGGAGGATCACTTCATCGGATGGAAGATTTCTTCAGCGCCCCTTGGAGGATAACTTCTGCCGCTCCGGATGTCCTCTTCGGTTCCATCGCTGCTCGGCTGAGTGAAGACGACTCAAGGTAGGATGATCTTCAGGGGATTAGTGTTAGGTTATTTTAAGGGGGGTTTGGGTTAGATTAGGGGTATGTGGGTGGTGGGTTTTAATGTTGGGGGGGTTGTATTTTTCTTTTACAGGCAAAAGAGCTGAATTCTTTGGGGCATGCCCCACAAAAGGCCCTTTTAAGGGCTGGTAAGGTAAAAGAGCTTTGAACTTTTTTAATTTAGAATAGGGTAGGGCATTTTTTTATTTTGGGGGGGTTTGTTATTTTATTAGGGGGCTTAGATTAGGTGTAAGTAGCTTAAACTTGTTGTAATATTTTTTAAAATGTTTGTAACTTATTTTTTTTATTTTTTTTGTACTTTAGTTAGTTTATGTAATTGTTTTTAATTGTAGTTATTTGTAGTTAATTTATTTAATTAATTTAATGATAGTGTAGTGTTAGGTTTAATTGTAACTTAGGTTAGGATTTATTTTACAGGTAATTTTGTATTTCTTTTAGCTAGGTAGTTATTAAATAGTTAATAACTATTTAATAACTATTCTAACTAGCTAAAATAAATACAAAGTTACCTGTAAAATAAATATAAATCCTAAGATAGCTACAATGTAATTATTAATTACATTGTAGCTATCTTAGGGTTTATTTTACAGGTAAGTATTTTGTTTTAAATAGAAATAATTTATTAAAGTATAGTGTAGTGTTAGGTGTAATTGTAACTTAGGTTAGTTTTTATTTTACAGGTTAATTTCTCTTTATTTTAGCTAGGTAAGCTATTAAATAGTTAATAACTATTTAATAGCTATTGTACCTAGTTAAAATAAATTGAAATTTGCCTGTAAAATAAAAATAAATACTAAGATAGCTTTATTTTTATTTTAAAGGTAAGTATTTAGTTTTAAATAGGATTAATTTAGTTCATAATAGAAATATTATTTAGATTTATTTAATTAATATTTAAGTTAGGGGGTGTTAGGGTTAGGGTTAGACTTAGGTTTAGGGGTTAATAATTTTATTACAGTGGCAGCGGTGTAGTGGGGGGCAGGATAGGGGTTAATAAATTTATTATAGGTGGCGACGGTGTAGGGGGGGCAGGATAGGGGTTAATAAATTTTAATATAGGTTGCGGCGGGGTCAGGGAGCGGCGGTTTAGGGGTTAAACTATTTAGTTGCGGAGAGGTGCGGGATCAGCAGGATAGGGGTTAATAACTTTATTATAGAGGGCGACGGTATAGGGGGGGCAGGATAGGGGTTACTAGGTATAATGTAGGTGGCAGCGGTGTCCGGGAGCGGCGGTTTAGGGCTTAATACATTTATAAGAGTTGCGGCGGGGTCTAGGAGCGGCGGTTTAGGGGTTAGTAACTTTATTTAGTTGCGGCAGGCTCGGGGGGCACCGGTATAGGGGGTAGAACAGTGTAGTTTAGTGTGGGTGGTTAGTGACAGGCTAGCAAGAAAGCTGTAAAAAAGCCGAAGAGCAGCGAGATCGGATGAGTGATAACTCTCACAGTCCACTGCTCATCGCCCCGTACTTGGTGCACGGCTTTTTGACAGCTTTTTTGATAACTTAGGCGAATTTTTGCAGGTCCGCGGCGGCGATGTGAGGCGAGCTTAGGCGGGCGTATTGAACCGGCGAAGGCAGGAAAAGTAGACACGTTGATAACTGCCCCCCAATGTCACATCAGTGTGCTGATACTTGTCGCTGACCTCTCTAATAGCTGAGAATGAAATCAGGGAATAA
Source organism: Bombina bombina (assembly GCF_027579735.1). NCBI lineage: Eukaryota > Metazoa > Chordata > Amphibia > Anura > Bombinatoridae > Bombina > Bombina bombina. The sequence goes on along the minus strand of NC_069501.1, from coordinate 13,204,256 downwards.
AATACGGGTTTTTTCAATCAGTGGTTTTCTCTGAGTAGTGATGATTAATGAGGCATTGAACAAACAAAAAAAATAATCCATTTACTTACAGGAAGATTTAACTCCTATTAACAATAAACAGATTATGAAACTGATGGGAACTTCTATTGGTGCACAACTGAGCCGTAGGGGTAGATTGCTCATTGGATAATTTAGGTCAACCTCACCCAACAGCTCTATTGGTGGAATGTACCAAACCCTACATGCAAGAACTCACTCCATCTCTACGTAGCAATTAGAACATTCTAAAACATTTTTTTATGTTATAAAGGGAAATAGACTTTATCATCCCATTTATTTTACATGAGACAACTGCAGTAAAGCAGGCGCATGAATAGGTAAAGATTTCTAGACTGCACCAGCCAATCAGAGTGGAGGAAATATCACAGAGTTTTCTAATCAGACTATCAGCAAGTTAGGAGTTAAAGTCTGGGTCACTGTGGAATAGATTAGCATTGGTGAGATTCTACTCAGACACTGGGGGTAGTGGCCCTTAGGGTATGTTGTGTGTGTTTAGCACTGGGAGCTAGGAATGTCATAGTCAGCATCTGATGGGGCCCGGGCTCCCTTTGGTAATAAGAGTCTGGCGCTGAGATGTGAGGTGCCCTATTGTCTGCTATAAACAGAGAATAACCCACTAAGCTTACAATCTAATTTGTGCTTTTCTCTTCCTCTCTTTCCCTCTTCCTCTCACCCATCTATCCCTCCTACTCTCTCTATAGACAGACAGAAACTCTGTGCATGTGACTTTCTCTATTCACCTTTTACATCCCATACTGCTGTCTGTCAGTCTCTCCCAATACTGCCCTTTCCCCCTGCCTCTCCATACTGTCATCTGCCCCCCTCTTTCTCTGTTCCTCTCTCCATACTGTCCTCTGTCTCTCTCTATCTCTCTCACTCTCTCCATAGTGCCCTCTGTCTCTCTCTCTCTCTCCATAGTGCCCTCTGTCTCTCTCTCTCTCTCCATAATGACCTTTGTCCCTCTCTCTCCATACTTTCCTCTGTCTCTCTCTCTCTCTCTCTCTCTCTCTCTCTCTCTCTCTAACTCTCTCCATAGTGCCCTCTGTCTCTCTCTCTCTCCATAGTGCCCTTTGTCTCTCTCTTCATAGTGCCCTCTGTCTCTCTCTCCATAGTGTCTTCTGTCTCTCTCTCTCTCCATAATGTCCTCTGCCCCCTCTCTGCATACTGTTCTCTGTCTCTCTCTCTCCATAGTGTCCTTTGTCCCTCTCTCTCCATACTCTCCTCTGTCTCTCTCTCTCCATAGTGTCCTCTGTCTCTCTCTCTCCATAGTGTCCTCTGTCTCTCTCTCTCCATAGTGTCCTCTGTCTCTCTCTCTCTCCATAGTGTCCTCTCTCACTCTCTCCATAGTGTCCTCTGTCTCTCTTGCTCTCTCTATCCATAGTGTCTTCTGTCTCTCTCTCTCTCTCTCTCTCTCTTCATAGTGTCCGCAGTCTCTCTCTCCATACTGTCCTCATTTTCTCTCTCTCTCCATACTGTCCTCAGTCTCTTTCTCTCTCCATACTGTCCTCTGTCTCTCTCTCTCCTAATAGTGTTCTCTCTCTCTCCATACTGTCCTCTGTCTCTCTCTCTCTCCATATTGTCATCTGTCTCTCTCTCCATACTGTCCTCTGTCTCTCTCTCTCTCTCTCTCTCTCTCTCTCGCTCTCCCGCTCTCTCTCTCGCTCTCTCCATACTGTCCTCTGTCTCTATCTCTCTTTATAGTGTCCTCTGTCTTTCTCTCTCTCTCTCCATACTGTCCTTTGTCTCTCTCTCTCCATACTGTCCTCTGTTTCTCTCTCTCCATAGTGTACTCTGTCTCTCTCTCTCCATAGTGTCCTCTCTCACTCTCTCCATAGTGTCCTCTCTCACTCTCTCCATAGTGTCCTCTGTCTCTCTTGCTCTCTCTCTCCATAGTGTCCTCTCTCTCTCTCTCTCTCTCCATAGTGTCTTCTGTCTCTCTCTCTCTCTCTCTCTCTCTCTCTTCATAGTGTCCGCAGTCTCTCTCTCCATACTGTCCTCATTTTCTCTCTCTCTCCATACTGTCCTCAGTCTCTTTCTCTCTCCATACTGTCCTCTGTCTCTCTCTCTCCTAATAGTGTCCTCTCTCTCTCCATACTGTCCTCTGTCTCTCTCTCTCTCTCCATACTGTCCTCAGTCTCTCTCTCTCTCTCTCTCTCTATCGCTCTCTCTCTCTCTCTTTATAGTGCCCTCTGTCTTTCTCTCTCTCTCCATACTGTCCTTTGTCTCTCTCTCTCCATACTGTCCTCTGTTTCTCTCTCCATAGTGTTCTTTGTCCCCTTTTCTCCGTATTGTCCTCTATCTCTCTCTCACCATAGTGTACTCTGACTCTCTCCATACTGTCTTTTGTCTCTCTCTCTCCATAATTTCCTCTGTCTTTCTCTCCCAATATTGCCCTTTCCCCCTGTCTATCCATATTGTCCTCTGACCCTCTCTCTGTACAGTTCTGTGTTTCTCTCCATACTGTCCTCTGCCCCCTCTTTCTCTGTGTGCATTGCTCTGTCCCTCTCTCTCCATACTGTCCTCTGTCTCTCTCTCCATAGTGTCATTTGTCCCTCTCTCTCCATAGTGTCCACTGTTCCCCTCTCTCCATACTGTCCTCTGTCTCTTTCTCTCCATAGTGTCCTCTGTCTCTCTCCATAGTGTTCTCTGTCCCTCTCTCTTCATAGTGTCGTCTGTCTCTCTCTCCATAGTGGCCTTTGTACCTCACTCTCCACAGTGTCGTCTGTCCCTCTCTCTCTCTCTCTCTCTCTCTCTCTCTCCATAGTGTCCTCTTTCTTTCTCTACCCATACTGTCCTCTGTCTCTCTCTCTCCATACTGTTCTCTGTCCCTCTCTCTCAATTCTGTCCTCTGTCCCCATCTCTCCATACTGTCCTCTGTCCCCCTCTCTCCATACTGTCCTCTGTCTCTCTCTCTCTATCTCTCCATAGTGTCCTCCATAGTGTCCTCTATCTATCTATCTCTCTCTCTCTCTCTCCATATTGTCCTCTGTCCCTCTCTCTTCATACTGTCCTCTGTCCCCCTCTCTCCATACTGTCCTCTGTCTCTCTCTCTATATATCTCTCCATAGTGTCCTCCATAGTGTCCTCTATCTATCTATCTCTCTCTCTCTCTCTCCATATTGTCCTCTGTCCCTCTCTCTCCATACTGTTATCTGTCTCTCTCTCTATCTCTCCATAGTGTCCTCTGTCCCTCTCTCTCCATACTGTTCTCTGTCTCTCTCTCTATCTCTCCATAGTGTCCTCTGTCCCTCTCTCTCCATACTGTTCTCTCTCTCTCTCTCTCTCTCTCTCTCTCTCCATATTGTCCTCTGTCCCCATCTCTCCATACTGTCCTCTGTCTCTCTCTCTATCTCTCCATAGTGTCCTCCATAGTGTCCTCTATCTCTCTCACTCTCTCCATATTGTCCTCTGTCTCTCTCTCCATACTGTTCTCTGTCTCTCTCTCTCTCTCTCTCTCTCTCTCCATACTGTCCTCTGTCTCTCTCTCTCTCTCTCTCTCTCCATACTCTCGTTTATCCCTTTCTCTCTCCATAGTGTCTGCTGTCCCTCTCTCTCCATAGTGTCCTCTGTCCCTCTCTCTCCATACTGTCCTCTGTCTCTCTCTCCATAGTGTCCACTCTCTCTCCATCTCTCCATAGTGTCTGCTGTCCCTCTCTCTCCATAGTGTCCTCTGTCTCTCTTTCTCTTCATAGTGTCCTTGGTCTCTCTCTCTCTCCATAGTGTCCTCTCTCTCTCCATCTCTCCATAGTGTCTGCTGTCCCTCTCTCTCCATAGTGTCCTCTGTCCCTCTCTTTCCATACTGTCATCTGTCTTTCTCTCTCTCCATAGTTTCCTTTCTATCTCTCCATCTCTCTATAGTGTCCTCTGTCTCTCTCTCTCTTCATAGTGTCCTCTGTCCCTCTCTCTCTCTCTCTCCATACTTTCCTCTGTCCCTCTCTCTCCATACTTTCCTCTGTCTCTCTATCCATACTGTCTTCTCTCTCTCTCTCTCTCTCTCTCCATACTGTCCTTTGTCTCTACCTCTCCATAGTGTCCTCTGTCTTTCTGTCTCCATACTGTCCTTTGTCCCTCTCTCTCCATAGTGTCCTCTGTCTCTTTTTCTCCATAGTGTCCTCTGTCCCTCTCCCTTCATACTGTCCTCTGTCTCTCTCTCTCTCTCTCTCTCTCTCTCTCCGTACTGTCCTCTCTTTTTCTCCATACTGTCCTCTGTCTCTCTCTCTCTCCATATTGTCATCTGTCTCTGTCTCTTCATACTCTTGTTTATCCCTCTCTCTCCATGCTGTCCTCTGTCCCTCTCTCTTCATACTCTCATCTGTCTGTCTCTCGCCCTAATGTCCCCTGTCCCTCTTTCTCCATACTGTCCTTTGTCCCCTACTCTCCATATTGTCCTTTGTCTCTCTATCTCTTTATAGTGCCCTCTGTGTCTCTCTCTCTCTTTATAGTGCCCTCTGTGTGTCTCTCTCTCTCTCTCTCCATAGTGTCCTCTTTCTCTCTCTCTCTCTCTCCATAGTGTTCTCTGTTTCTCTCTCTCTCTCTCCATACTTTCCTCTGTCCCTCTCTCTCCATACTGTCCTCTGTCCTTTCTATAGTCACCTCCCTCTGCTCTGCTGTACTTTGTCCCTTTGTCCCTTCTTTTGTCACATATCACTTCTGATGTTATCTGAGTGCAAGTTATGGTGGAATATTAATTATCCAGCAATCTATTCTGCAGCTGAGGAATTTATGGCCCCCACTTCCCATATAGTGGTTTAGAACAAACCTGATCTGTAATTGCTAACCTAGCAAGATGACCTTGTCTGTTACATTGTCACCAAGCTATGACACATGGCTGTGCAGCACAGGTCTATACAGCTGTGCAGAAGCTAACACAGCATATAACAAGTCACATATTACATTCACTACAGCACGATAAATGGTCTAGGTTTACACTGGCCAGCTGGGCTCAGTTCAATAACAATGTGCAGTAAAATAAGGCTCTCTTACAGACGTTAGAATCACCAACACTGGACCAGTCATCATGAGAGGTTGTCATTGTCACAGGCTGCCGCCACATGTCAGCAGGACAGACACAAGGACATTAGATAAAGCAGGATTGTCTCTTTTAGGAATGTTCAGTGAGTGGTTACACCAGTTCTGCTTTCTATGGATATAGTTTTATCAGCTGATCATGGTTGTTACAGCAAATACCTAACAGCCGCCTGAGCATGTGACCCTCATCATTTGAACAAGGGGCCTCTTCACTTAAGAATATGGATGCTCATTTTAAGTGGCTATTTTGTGGTTCTACTCCAGAACACCTGAAGACCTGATGATTAAAACCTCGCTGGCATGGAGAGAAATCACACAAAACTCCAAATGTGTTTCTCCTTTACAGCCAGAACCCTCTATAGCGAGATAAACAGCTTTCAGGCTAAAATTTAACTTTGTAAAATTATTTCAGGGGCCTCACCATACTGACGAGACCTCTTAGATCATCTCACCAGAGTGGAGACCTGTAGATCTGGGCCTAAATGTCACATAGTAGACATGTGATTGTCACCTAGAGAGGCATGCGCTATTGGCCAATTAGGTCAAGTTTTAACCATTACCATGAATCATCTACGTGTGTAACATCCCCCTCTACTCCACAACGAAAATCCTGCACCCTCAGTATTAACAATACAGACATGCCTCTGCCTCTGGGTACTTAGCCATGCGGTCTGTAATATTGGGGGTTCCTCAGAGACAGGGAGTCTGTTATTTAACTCCTGTGTTTTCTATTTGCTTTGTGCAAGTGATAACTGGCTTCACCAATACAGTTTGTGACACTTCATCTTACTTGGGGGGACAGAGGGGCAATATGTGTCTTTAGTTATGGGGGATAATCTGTATATATGTGGGTAGTGAACCCCACGTTGCTAGGGCAGACTTACCACGGTTTAATGTCTATAGGGAGTTACAGACTGACCAGCGAGGGGACACACATGTTGAATTGTGCTCTGTAAATTGGGGTCAAAGTGACATTTGTTTAAATTAGACAAAACAATTAATACACAGAATTACAGTTAGTTTACAGAAATTAAAATTAGGGGGACTAACAAAGCTGGTGAAAAAATGTAACCCGCACAGAACTGCCACTGGACGTATGATTAGACATTCTATATGAAGCGCCTGGGGGTTATCATAGATAAGACAGTAATGTTAGCGATTACAAAACTCATGTGACACAGAAAAAAAACATCTGTCAATCAAGAGTAAATGTGTGAGTTTAAGTCAGTAAGTGCCACCAAAATAGGTCTGTCACAATATGTGACCCCAGCTGGAGAGCAATAATGTGTATACACTAGTCGGGTTAAGGACAATATAAACAAGGTCACTGCTCATGATATATTGCAGCAGATAGAGAACTGTTTCTAGTGTAGGTGACACACAAGGTCAGATTGTCACCTTTAGGGACGTCTCTGGTGTCACAATAACAAGCGCTCAGCAGCAGACATAGCACAGAGACCTGTAATAAGCTGGGCACAGAGGGTACAGCTGGCAAACCATCACCTGCTACCTGTATTACTTATTTAACCCCCCTTGTTCCACTTTACCTCCCTCCTTGCACTGTGTACAGCACTGATCATATAATAAAGCCACTAACTTGCAAATTCAGGGCACCTTTGTGAGATAATCATGGTTGTTACAGTAATGACTGGGGGTTCATACCATCCACAGCACCCTAAAACCACCACTGAAACCGGCACCAGTCACTGCAGCTCCAGGCTCTAAAGAGTCACCTTAACCTTCTGCATCAGAGCTCAAATTGCTACACAGTAAGGAGCGGCTGTGATAGGATGAGCACTATCATTACATAATATCTATTTAGTGACAACCTCAAAACGGCAATTTCCCAACTTTTGTGCATTTGTGTGAGAACCTAAACATTATTATTTTTTAGATATTTTTTAACGTTGCCATAGTACAAAATAATAAAGTGATGCACACGGGCGCTGAGCTGGGAACCTTGACGACACAAGTCAGTTACACTACCTGTTACACTAACGGAACTGTGCAAGTTTATAAAAGTGTTCAGTGAATCAAAATGTGCTCTGATAGAAAACTACACAAATAAATGCAAAGAAACAAAGCGGATGTGAAACTTGTGCACTGACAATATTAGTCATTTGCCTTATCCTCTGAGCCTTAGGGGATCTATATGGAATAGGTTTGCTGTCTAAAAGGCAAGCGTGTGTGATTCTTTATCATTGTACATAAATTGTCACATACGAATACAAATCTACATTTTCAAATACAATTTAGTTTTTTAGAATGGCTGGGTTTTTTAGAATACAAATCTTTAATTACAAATACAAATCTTTAATTAATTACAAATACAAATCTTTAATTAATTACAAATACAAATCTTTAATTAATTACAAATACAAATCTTTAATTAATTACAAATACAAATCTTTAATTAATTACAAATACAAATCTTTTTTGGGGGTATTACAATCATCATTTTTGGAATTACACTTTTGTTTCTTGGAAATACAATACAATTTTTTCTTTTGGAAGCACAATTCTTTTTTTGGAATTACACTTCCAGTATGTGTAAAAACAGTGTAAAAATAAATCTAGTTCCCATTTTGCTAAAGGACTTGTGTTGTCACAGCATTCACTTTTGCAATTTGCCTAGGAACTAGCTGCTCTTTTGCTTTCAATTAAGGGCCAGATAATGAGTTGCGCGCTAAATATTGCTAAGGTTCTATGGTACAAGCAGCTGACACAGGGGCGGACTCAGACCCTAAATCCACAATCTCAGAAAATTAGAATATTGTGAAAAGGTGCAAATTCTAGGCTCAAAGTGTCCCACTCTAATCAGCTAATTAAGCCATAACACCTGCAAAGGGTTCCTGAGCCTTTAAATGGTCTCTCAGTCTGGTTCAGTAGGAATCACAATCATGGGAAAGACTGCTGACCTGACAGTTGAAACCATCATTGACGCCCTCCATAAGGGGGGAAAGCCTCAAAAGGTAATTGCAAAAGAAGTTGGATGTTCCCAAAGTGCAGTATCAAAGCACAATAATAGAAAGTTAAAAGGTGCACAAGCAGCAGGGATGACCCTGTCTCAGATGCATCAACCTCGAGTCAACGCCACCCCCTGCTGACAATCGGCCGCCAGCAGGGGGTGTCAATCAACCTGATCGTACTCGATCGGGTTGATTTCCGGCGATTCCTGTCCACCTGCTCAGAGCAGCCGGACAGGGTTATGGAGCAGCGGTCTTTAGAAGGCACGACAGAAACAGGGGCCCACAAGCTCCGTTCGGAGCTTCATAAATGGGCCCCATAGTGTTACAAAAAGGTTATATTGAAGATCATATTTTTTTTTTTCTTTAGTTAATACCATTTCTACAAGTTCATTAGTCATAGAAAGGGAAAACAAAAGGGAAAACTGTTATTAGCATTAAAACCAGTTTTGCTCTTAATGCAAATTTTTTTTAAAAAGGTTTGTGTCTATATAATGTAAAAATAATACACTTTTTATATAGGTTTGTGTCTATATAATGTAAAAATAATACACTGTTTATATAGGTTTGTGTCTATATAATGTAAAAATAATACACTTTTTATATAGGTTTGTGTCTATATAATGTAAAAATAATACACTTTTTATATAGGTTTGTGTATATATAATGTAAAAATAATGCACTTTTTATATAGGTTTGTGTATATATAATGTAAAAATAATACACTTTTTATATAGGTTTGTGTCTATATAATGTAAAAATAATGCACTTTTTATATAGGTTTGTGTCTATATAATGTAAATATAATACACTTTTTATATAGGTTTGTGTCTATATAATGTAAAAATAATACACTTTTTATATAGGTTTGTGTCTATATAATGTAAAAATAATACACTTTTTATATAGGTTTGTGTATATATAATGTAAAAATAATGCACTTTTTATATAGGTTTGTGTATATATAATGTAAAAATAATACACTTTTTATATAGGTTTGTGTATATATAATGTAAAAATAATACACTTTTTATATAGGTTTGTGTATATATAATGTAAAAATAATGCACTTTTTATATAGGTTTGTGTATATATAATGTAAAAATAATACACTTTTTATATAGGTTTGTGTATATATAATGTAAAAATAATACACTTTTTATATAGGTTTGTGTATATATAATGTAAATATAATGTACTTTTTATATAGGTTTGTGTATATATAATGTAAAAATAATACACTTTTTATATAGGTTTGTGTATATATAATGTAAAAATAATACACTTTTTATATAGGTTTGTATATATATAATGTAAAAATAATACACTGTTTATATAGGTTTGTGTCTATATAATGTAAAAATAATACACTTTTTATATAGGTTTGTGTATATATAATGTAAATATAATACACTGTTTATATAGGTTTGTGTATATATAATGTAAAAATAATGCACTTTTTATATAGGTTTGTGTATATATAATGTAAATATAATACACTTTTTATATAGGTTTGTGTATATATAATGTAAATATAATACACTTTTTATATAGGTTTGTGTATATATAATGTAAATATAATACACTTTTTATATAGGTTTGTCTATATATAATGTAAAAATAATATACTTTTTATATAGGTTTGTGTATATATAATGTATAAATAATGCACTTTTTATATAGGTTTGTGTATATATAATGTAAATATAATACACTTTTTATATAGGTTTGTGTATATATAATGTAAATATAATACACTTTTTATATAGGTTTGTGTATATATAATGTAAATATAATACACTTTTTATATAGGTTTGTGTATATATAATGTAAATATAATACACTTTTTATATAGGTTTGTGTATATATAATGTAAATATAATACACTTTTTATATAGGTTTGTGTATATATAATGTAAAAATAATATACTTTTTATATAGGTTTGTGTATATATAATGTATAAATAATGCACTTTTTATATAGGTTTGTGTATATATAATGTAAAAATAATACACTTTTTATATAGGTTTTTGTATATATAATGTAAAAATAATACACTTTTTATATAGGTTTGAGTATATATAATGTAAAAATAATACACTTTTTATATAGGTTTGTGTATATATAATGTAAAAATAATACACTTTTTATATAGGTTTGTGTATATATAATGTAAAAATAATACACTTTTTATATAGGTTTGTGTATATATAATGTAAAAATAATACACTTTTTATAGAGGTTTGTGTATATATAATGTAAAAATAATACACTTTTTATAGAGGTTTGTGTATATATAATGTAAAAATAATGCACTTTTTATATAGGTTTGTGTATATATAATGTAAATATAATACACTTTTTATATAGGTTTGTGTATATATAATGTAAATATAATACACTGTTTATATAGGTTTGTGTATATATAATGTAAAAATAATGCACTTTTTATATAGGTTTGTGTATATATAATGTAAATATAATACACTGTTTATATAGGTTTGTGTATATATAATGTAAAAATAATGCACTTTTTATATAGGTTTGTGTATATATAATGTAAATATAATACACTTTTTATATAGGTTTGTGTATATATAATGTAAATATAATACACTTTTTATATAGGTTTGTGTATATATAATGTAAATATAATACACTTTTTATATAGGTTTGTGTATATATAATGTAAAAATAATATACTTTTTATATAGGTTTGTGTATATATAATGTATAAATAATGCACTTTTTATATAGGTTTGTGTATATATAATGTAAATATAATACACTTTTTATATAGGTTTGTGTATATATAATGTAAATATAATACACTTTTTATATAGGTTTGTGTATATATAATGTAAAAATAATACACTTTTTATATAGGTTTGTGTATATATAATGTAAAAATAATACACTTTTTATATAGGTTTGTGTATATATAATGTAAAAATAATACACTTTTTATATAGGTTTTTGTATATATAATGTAAAAATAATACACTTTTTATATAGGTTTGAGTATATATAATGTAAAAATAATACACTTTTTATATAGGTTTGTGTATATATAATGTAAAAATAATACACTTTTTATATAGGTTTGTGTATATATAATGTAAAAATAATACACTTTTTATATAGGTTTGTGTATATATAATGTAAAAATAATACACTTTTTATAGAGGTTTGTGTATATATAATGTAAAAATAATACACTTTTTATATAGGTTTGTGTATATATAATGTAAAAATAATACACTTTTTATATAGGTTTGTGTATATATAATGTAAATATAATGTACTTTTTATATAGGTTTGTGTATATATAATGTAAAAATAATACACTTTTTATATAGGTTTGTGTATATTATGTAAAAATAATGCACTTTTTATATAGGTTTGTGTATATATAATGTAAAAATAATACACTTTTTATATAGGTTTGTGTATATTATGTAAAAATAATGCACTTTTTATATAGGTTTGTGTATATATAATGTAAAAATAATACACTTTTTATATAGGTTTGTGTACATATAATGTAAAAATAATACACTTTTTATATAGGTTTGTGTATATATAATGTAAATATAATACACTTTTTATATAGGTTTGTGTATATATAATGTAAAAATAATACACTTTTTATATAGGTTTGTGTATATATAATGTAAAAATAATACACTTTTTATATAGGTTTGTGTATATATAATGTAAAAATAATACACTTTTTATATAGGTTTGTGTATATATAATGTAAAAATAATACACTTTTTATAGAGGTTTGTGTATATATAATGTAAACATAATACACTTTTTATATAGGTTTGTGTATATATAATGTAAATATAATGTACTTTTTATATAGGTTTGTGTATATATAATGTAAACATAATACACTTTTTATATAGGTTTGTGTATATATAATGTAAAAATAATGCACTTTTTATATAGGTTTGTGTATATATAATGTAAAAATAATACACTTTTTATATAGGTTTGTGTATATATAATGTAAAAATAATACACTTTTTATATAGGTTTGTGTATATATATAATGTAAATAAAATGCACTTTTTATATAGGTTTGTATATATATAATGTAAAAATAATACACTTTTTATATAGGTTTGTGTATATATAATGTAAAAATAATGCACTTTTTATAGAGGTTTGTGTATATATAATGTAAATATAATACACTTTTTATATAGGTTTGTGTATATATAATGTAAAAATAATGCACTTTTTATATAGGTTTGTGTATATATAATGTAAATATAATACACTTTTTATAGAGGTTTGTGTATATATAATGTAAAAATAATACACTTTTTATATAGGTTTGTGTATATATAATGTAAAAATAATGCACTTTTTATATAGGTTTGTGTACATATAATGTAAAAATAATACACTGTTTATATAGGTTTGTGTCTATATAATGTAAAAGAATGCACTTTTTATATAGGTTTGTGTATATATAATGTAAAAATAATACACTTTTTATATAGGTTTGTGTATATATAATGTAAAAATAATACACCTTTTATGTAGGTTTGTGTATATATAATGTAAAAATAATACACTTTTTATATAGGTTTGTGTATATATAATGTAAAAATAATACACTTTTATGTAGGTTTGTGTATATATATATATAATGTAAATATAATGCACTTTTTATATAGGTTTGTGTATATATAATGTAAAAATAATACACCTTTTATGTAGGTTTGTGTATATATAATGTAAAAATAATACACTTTTTATATAGGTTTGTGTATATATAATGTAAAAATAATTCACTTTTCTTTCATGTAATTAGCAAGAGTCCATGAGCTAGTGACGTATGGGATATACATTCCTACCAGGAGGGGCAAAGTTTCCCAAACCTCAAAATGCCCATAAATACACCCCTCACCACACCCACAAATCAGTTTTACAAACTTTGCCTCCTATGGAGGTGGTGAAGTAAGTTTGTGCTAGATTCTACGTTGATATGCGCTCCGCAGCAGGTTGGAGCCCGGTTTTCCTCTCAGCGTGCAGTGAATGTCAGAGGGATGTGAAGAGAGTATTGCCTATTTGAATTCAACGATCTCCTTCTACGGGGTCTATTTCATAGGTTCTCTGTTATCGGTCGTAGAGATTCATCTCTTACCTCCCTTTTCAGATCAACGATATACTCTTATATATACCATTACCTCTACTGATTCTCGTTTCAGTACTGGTTTGGCTTTCTACTACATGTAGATGAGTGTCCTGGGGTAAGTAAGTCTTATTTTCTGTGACACTCTAAGCTATGGTTGGGCACTTTTATATAAAGTTCTAAATATATGTATTCAAACATTTATTTGCCTTGACTCAGGATGTTCAACATTCCTTATTTCAGACAGTCAGTTTCATATTTGGGATAATGCATATGAATAAATCAATTTTTTTCTTACCTTAAAATTTGACTTTTTTTCCTGTGGGCTGTTAGGCTCGCGGGGGCTGAAAATGCTTCATTTTATTGCGTCATTCTTGGCGCGGACTTTTTTGGCGAAATTTTTTTTTCTGTTTCTGGCGTCATACGTATCGCTGTAAGTTGCGTCATTTTTGACGTTTTTTGCGCCAAAAGTGTCGGCGTTCCGGATGTGGCGTCATTTTTGGTGCCAAAAGCATTTAGGCGCCAAATAATGTGGGCGTCTTTTTTGGCGCTAAAGAATATGGGCGTCACTATTGTCTCCACATTATTTAAGTCTCATTATTTATTGCTTCTGGTTGCTAGAAGCTTGTTCACTGGCATTTTTTCCCATTCCTGAAACTGTCATTTAAGGAATTTGATAAATTTTGCTTTATATGTTGTTTTTTCTATTACATATTGCAAGATGTCCCAGATTGACACTGAGTCAGAAGATACTTCTGGAAAAACGCTGCCTGGTGCTGGATCTACCAAAGTTAAGTGTATCTGTTGTAAACTTGTGGTATCTGTTCCTCCAGCTGTTGTTTGTAATGAATGTCATGACAAACTTGTTAATGCAGATAATATTTCCTTTAGTAATGTTACATTCCCTGTTGTGGTTCCGTCAACATCTAATACTCAGAGTGTTCCTGTTAACATAAGAGATTTTGTTTCTAAATCTATTAAGAAGGCTATGTCTGTTATTCCCCCTTCTAGTAAATGTAAAAGGTCTTTTAAAACTTCTCATTTTTCAGATGAATTTTTAAATGAACATCATCATTCTGATTCTGATAGTGGTTCCTCTGGTTCAGAGGATTCTGTCTCAGAGGTTGATGCTGATAAATCTTCATATTTATTCAAAATGGAATTTATTCGTTCTTTACTTAAAGAGGTCTTAATTGCATTAGAAATAGAGGATTCTGGTCCTCTTGATACTAAATCTAAACGTTTAAATAAGGTTTTTAAATCTCCTGTAGTTATTCCAGAAGTTTTTCCTGTCCCTGATGCTATTTCTGAAGTAATCTCCAGGGAATGGAATAATTTGGGTAATTCATTTACTCCTTCTAAACGTTTTAAGCAATTATATCCTGTGCCATCTGACAGATTAGAATTTTGGGACAAAATCCCTAAGGTTGATGGGGCTGTCTCTACTCTTGCTAAACGTACTACTATTCCTACGGCAGATAGTACATCCTTTAAGGATCCTTTAGATAGGAAGATTGAATCCTTTCTAAGAAAAGCTTACTTATGTTCAGGTAATCTTCTTAGACCTGCTGTATCTTTAGCGGATGTTGCTGCAGCTTCAACTTTTTGGTTAGAATCTTTAGCGCAACAAGTAACAGATCATAACTCTCATACCATTGTTAATCTTCTTCAAAATGCTAATAACTTTATTTGTGATGCCATCTTTGATATCATTAGAGTTGATGTCAGGTATATGTATCTAGCTATTTTAGCTAGAATAGCTTTATGGCTTAAAACTTGGAATGCTGATATGTCTTCTAAGTCAACTTTGCTTTCCCTTTCTTTCCAGGCTAATAAATTATTTGGTTCTCAGTTGGATTCTATTATCTCAACTGTTACTGGAGGGAAAGGAACTTTTTTACCACAGGATAAAAAATCTAAAGGTAAATTTAGGTCTAATAATCGTTTTCGTTCCTTTCGTCACAATAAGGAACAAAAGCCTGATCCTTCACCCACAGGAGCGGTATCATTTTGGAAACCATCTCCAGTCTGGAATAAATCCAAGCCTTTTAGAAAACCAAAGCCAGCTCCCAAGTCCACATGAAGGTGCGGCCCTCATTCCAGCCCAGCTGGTAGGGGGCAGATTACGATTTTTCAAACAAATTTGGATCAATTCAATTCACAATCTTTGGATTCAAAACATTGTTTCAGAAGGGTACAGAATTGGCTTCAAGATAAGGCCTCCTGCAAAGAGATTTTTTCTTTCCCGTGTCCCAGTAAATCCAGCGAAGGCTCAAGCATTTCTGAAATGTGTTTCAGATCTAGAGTTGGCTGGAGTAATTATGCCTGTTCCAGTTCTGGAACAGGGGCTGGGGTTTTATTCAAATCTCTTCATTGTACCAAAGAAGGAGAATTCCTTCAGACCAGTTCTGGATCTAAAAATATTGAATCGTTATGTAAGGATACCAACATTCAAAATGGTAACTATAAGGACTATTCTGCCTTTTGTTCAGCAAGGGCATTATATGTCCACAATAGATTTACAGGATGCATATCTGCATATTCCGATTCATCCAGATCACTATCAGTTTCTGAGATTCTCTTTCCTAGACAAGCATTACCAGTTTGTGGCTCTGCCATTTGGCCTAGCAACAGCTCCAAGGATTTTTACAAAGGTTCTCGGTGCCCTTCTGTCTGTAATCAGAGAACAGGGTATTGTGGTATTTCCTTATTTGGATGATATCTTGGTACTTGCTCAGTCTTCACATTTAGCAGAATCTCATACGAATCGACTTGTGTTGTTTCTTCAAGATCATGGTTGGAGGATCAATTTACCGAAAAGTTCATTGATTCCTCAAACAAGGGTTACCTTTTTAGGTTTCCAGATAGATTCAGTGTCCATGACTCTGTCTCTGACAGACAAGAGACGTCTAAAATTGATCTCAGCTTGTCGAAACCTTCAATCACAATCATTCCCTTCGGTAGCCTTATGCATTGAAATTCTAGGTCTTATGACTGCTGCATCGGACGCGATCCCCTTTGCTCGTTTTCACATGCGACCTCTTCAGCTCTGTATGCTGAACCAGTGGTGCAGGGATTACACAAAGATATCTCAATTAATATCTTTAAAACCGATTGTACGACACTCTCTGACGTGGTGTACAGATCACCATCGTTTAGTTCAGGGGGCTTCTTTTGTTCTTCCGACCTGGACTGTAATTTCAACAGATGCAAGTCTGACAGGTTGGGGAGCTGTTTGGGGGTCTCTAACAGCACAAGGGGTTTGGGAATCTCAGGAGGTGAGATTACCAATCAATATTTTGGAACTCCGTGCAATTTTCAGAGCTCTTCAGTCATGGCCTCTTCTAAAGAGAGAATCATTCATTTGTTTTCAGACAGACAATGTCACAACTGTGGCATACATTAATCATCAAGGAGGGACTCACAGTCCTCTGGCTATGAAAGAAGTATCTTGAATACTGGTATGGGCGGAATCCAGCTCCTGTCTAGTTTCTGCGGTTCATATCCCAGGTATAGACAATTGGGAAGCAGATTATCTCAGTCGCCAAACGTTACATCCGGGCGAATGGTCTCTTCACCCAGAGGTATTTCTTCAGATTGTTCAAATGTGGGGACTTCCAGAAATAGATCTGATGGCTTCCCATCTAAACAAGAAACTTCCCAGGTATCTGTCCAGATCCAGGGATCCTCAAGCGGAAGCAGTGGATGCATTGTCACTTCCTTGGAAGTATCATCCTGCCTATATCTTTCTGCCTCTAGTTCTTCTTCCAAGAGTAATCTCCAAGATTCTGAAGGAATGCTCGTTTGTTCTGCTGGTGGCTCCAGCATGGCCTCACAGGTTTTGGTATGCGGATCTTGTCCGGATGGCCTCTTGCCAACCGTGGACTCTTCTGTTAAGACCAGACCTTCTGTCGCAAGGTCCTTTTTTCCATCAGGATCTCAAATCCTTAAATTTAAAGGTATGGAGATTGAACGCTTGATTCTTAGTCAAAGAGGTTTCTCTGACTCTGTGATTAATACTATGTTACAGGCTTGTAAATCTGTATCTAGGAAGACTTACATTTCTTCGTGTCTTTCTCATCACTTTTCCTGGCATTCTTTTAGAATTCCGAGAATTTTACAGTTTCTTCAGGATGGTTTGGATAAAGGTTTGTCTGCAAGTTCCTTGAAAGGACAAATCTCTGCTCTTTCTGTTCTTTTTCATAGAAAGATTGCTTATCTTCCTGATATTCATTGTTTTGTACAAGCTTTGGTTCGTATAAAACCTGTCATTAAGTCAATTTCTCCTCCTTGGAGTTTTGAATTTGGTTCTGGGGGCTCTTCAAGCTCCTCCGTTTGAACCTATGCATTCATTAGACATTAAATTACTTTCTTGGAAAGTTTTGTATCTTTTGGCCATCTCTTCTGCTAGAAGAGTTTCTGAATTATCTGCTCTTTCTTGTGAGTCTCCTTTTCTGATTTTTCATCAGGATAAGGCGGTGTTGCGAACTTCTTTTAAATTTTTACCTAAGGTTGTGAATTCTAACAACATTAGTAGAGAAATTGTGGTTCCTTCATTATGTCCTAATCCTAAGAATTCTAAGGAGAGATCATTGCATTCTTTGGATGTAGTAAGAGCTTTGAAATATTATGTTGAAGCTACTAAGAATTTCCGAAAGACTTCTAGTCTATTTGTTATCTTTTCCGGTTCTAGGAAAGGTCAGAAGGCCTCTGCCATTTCTTTGGCATCTTGGTTGAAATCTTTAATTCATCATGCTTATGTTGAGTCGGGTAAAACTCCGCCTCAAAGGATTACAGCTCATTCTACTAGGTCAGTTTCTACTTCCTGGGCGTTTAGGAATGAAGCTTCGGTTGATCAGATTTGCAAAGCAGCAACTTGGTCTTCTTTGCATACTTTTACTAAATTCTACCATTTTGTTGTGTTTTCTTCTTCTGAAGCAGTTTTTGGTAGAAAAGTACTTCAGGCAGCTGTTTCAGTTTGATTCTTCTGCTTATAATTTCAGTTTTTTTCATTATAAGATTTAAACTTTATTTTGGGTGTGGATTATTTTCAGCGGAATTGGCTGTCTTTATTTTATCCCTCCCTCTCTAGTGACTCTTGCGTGGAAGATCCACATCTTGGGTAGTCATTATCCCATACGTCACTAGCTCATGGACTCTTGCTAATTACATGAAAGAAAACATAATTTATGTAAGAACTTACCTGATAAATTCATTTCTTTCATATTAGCAAGAGTCCATGAGGCCCATCCTTTTTTTGTGGTGGTTTTGATTTTTTGTATAAAGCACCCCACTTCTTGGCTATACGTTAAACTGATTTGTGGGTGTGGTGAGGGGTGTATTTATGAGCATTTTGAGGTTTGGGAAACTTTGCCCCTCCTGGTAGGAATGTATATCCCATATGTCACTAGCTCATAGACTCTTGCTAATATGAAAGAAATGAATTTATCAGGTAAGTTCTTACATAAATTATGTTTTTATATAGGTTTGTGTATATATAATGTAAAAATAATACACTTTTTATATAGGTTTGTGTATATATAATGTAAAAATAATACACTTTTTATATAGGTTTGTGTATATATAGTGTAAAAATAATACACTTTTTATATAGGTTTGTGTATATAAAGTGGAAAAATAATGCACTTTTTATATAGGTTTGTGTATATATAAAGTCGCTCCTGGAGCCCGGAAACTGGGCGGAGGGAGCTTTGACCAGAGGAGGAAAGAGGCCCCCCTCTCTCCTTCCTCTCGGTGTGATTGGTGGCTGGGGTAGGCAGGAGGAGCTAAACGGAGGCCTTAAAGGGGCAGGCTGAGCGGGAAAAAATAGCACAACAATTTTACTGCAGGGGAGTAAGCATCTTGTTGGCTGTTTTCTCCCGCTTAGCCTGCGTCATGGCGGGTATTGAAGAGCTGTTGAGACAGCTTAAGGAGGCGGCCAGGGAGCATGGCCCTACGTGGCTTGAGGGCCAGGTCCGATCCCTTCTTCAGGATCCAGCAGTGGGGCGCTCCGTGCCCAGGAAAAGGTCCGTGAGGATATCCAAGCCTCCTTTGAGGCTCAGCCCAGAGGTTTGCGGGCGGGCTGGTGGTGGCCGGAGGGCGTCCGGAGCTCAGAAGAGGTCTGTGGCGGTAGCGGGGCAGTCCGGGCCCGCGGCGGTGATGACTTCACCGATCGGAAGAGGCAGCAGGGATCAGGAGCAGAGGCCTCTGGCTGTGACTGCCGCATAGTGCAGTACTTGGTAAAAGGGGGTGGGTTACGGCCGGGGGAGGCCTGTTTATGGGGGTGAGTTGTTTGGAGGGGTGGGGGATAGAGCTGGGCCTAGTGGGTCACAGTGTGGTCCTGGAGGGGGGGTTGGTGTGGGTGTTGAGGGAGGGATTTCTCCCCCTTTGCAGCATCCAGGGGAAGGGTGGGTTTGTATTCCCTCTAGTCAGGTTAGTTTTGGTGGTAGTAGGGAAGTTGTAGTCCAGGCTGATGTGCATAGGCCCCCTTCTCCTGTTTTTTTCCCCACGTTAGTTGACCAGGCATATGGGTCTGGGGGTGAGCTTGAGGATTTAGAGCCTGATTCAGGGGCAGTGGGGTTGTTCCTGGATTCCTCTGAGGATGAGTTTGTTCCACCCTCTCCTGGGGTTAGTGGTAGGCCCGTTAGCAGATTTGGGGGCATTGGGGGGGTGCCCCCTGCGGGCGTCCTTAATACCCAGGTAGCCTTTGGTTCAGGGGTTGATAGTGCTGGTGATGTGGGTGGCTCACACGTGAGTTTTTCTTTTTCAGAGACAGGCGCTACTGGGCAATGGCCTGGCCTGCGGCCTGGCCCGTCCACGGCGGCGGATTCTATGGACGGCCAAGAGGAGGACTTCTTTGACCTGCACGGCTCTTGGATGGACTCCATTCGTATAGAGCCTGATGACGGCGGACAGCTGGATACGTTGCCCGTTGTTGAGGTGAGAAGCAGGGCTAGGGGGGTGGGGTTGGCAGGGTCTAGGGGCAGGGCCAGGCAGCTTTTGGGGAATGTTCGGGGTGGTGGGGGAGGGACCAGATGGCCGGGTGTCTTGATAGGCCAAGGGGGTGTTCCTAGGGGTGGAGCTAGAAGACGGCCAGTGGCGGAAGCTGCGTGGTCGAGAGGTGAGGGGGGTGGGGCTCCTAAGAGGGGTAGGGTGGCACACACGGCTGGATTTGCCATGCAGCCACAGGGGAGGCGGGGGGGGGAGGGGGATTATACCACTCAATTTGTGCTCACATCCTGCCTTTTTCCAGGAAACTACACCGCAGCCGGACCAGCCTGCACGGACGGCTGCCATAGTGCAAGAAGGGGTACAGAGGAGAACGGAGCTGCGCGAGTGCGGGCTCCAGGCTGCGGCTGCGACTTCTTCAGGAGTGATGGCGGGGGACAATGCTACAGGTGAGGCTGGGATGGTGAATGTGAGGGGTAATGTTGCGGGGAGTGATGATGTTTCTGTGGCTGTGAGGGTTGTTGAGGGATTGCGGGATTTGTTGTTGCAGCTGGGAGGGGCTGCTCCTCCAAGGGAGATAGCAGTGGAAAGGTCGTGGGTACCTGCTCCGGTGGCGTCGGTTCCAGTAGTGTCAGGGGGGGGTGCGGAAGGTGCGGTAGTGGGTTCCACGGCCCACATTGGTGGTCCCCCTGTGGCGGTTCAGGGCACTAGTCCGCCCGTGGTGGTTCAGGGCCTAGGGCCTGCGGTGGTTTCCACGCCTGGGGCAACTAAATCGGTGGAAGGAGCGGAGTTGAGAGTGGCTGACACGGCGTTGTCCTGTTCGTGCCTCTGCTCCATTGGGCCTTTGGGGATGCACCTGACTTCGGAGGTCAGGGACAAAATATGTAAGAGGGAATTTATTGAACTGTTTTCTCTCCTTCCTCTTGAACAATCCTTTGAGATTCCAGAGGATTCAAAAAAGGATGTGGCCAAGAAGGAGGAGGAGGAGAGGAAAAAACGTTATAGGAAATTACCTAAAACGTTTTCTAACTGGTCCCAATCCTTTGTAATCTATGCCAGTGTTTTTGCTGGTAGGTTTCCGGAACAGGGTAGTTCCTTGTTCTGTTATCTAGATGAGATCGCGGCTGCGCAGCAAACATATGGCGGTATGGCTTGGTGGTCATATGACGAACACTTTCGTCAGCGGCTGTCGGTCAAGCCGGATATGAGGTGGGATGACCGGGACATGGGGTTGTGGCTAAAAATAATGACACCTTTGAGAGCCTCCCAGTCCTTTCGGTCGGGTGCCGGTGGCACCTCTACCGGAGGGTCCCCGGCATCGGGTAGAAAGGGGTGCTGCTTCGCATTCAATGAGAAGTCTTGTAAGTGGGGCGCCGCATTCAAGTTCAAGCACGAGTGCTCTGGATGTGGGGGAGCCCACCCCTATTCCAGATGTTTTCAGGAAGGGAAAAGCTGGGGGAGCAGGGGATTCGGCTGAAAAAGGTGGTGACCCCGGTGAGGCTCGACGTGATGGAGCATTGGCTCTTTCGGTACGCTAGGCGGAGGGGCTGTCGGGAGACGGCGGCGGTTTTGTACCATGGTTTTCAGTTTGATTTTATTATTCCGTCGCAAGGTGGTAGTCGAGTATTCAGGGGAAATTTGAAGTCGGCCCGCTTGTGGCCGGAGGTTGTTCGGGAAAAGTTGCAAAAGGAGGTGTCATTAGGGCGTATGGCTGGTCCGTTTCATAGCCCCCCTATTGCAGACTTGAGAATATCTCCGCTCGGGGTGGTTCCCAAGAGGGAGCCGGGTAAGTTCCGGCTCATTCACCATCTTTCTTTTCCCAAAGGGGGATCGGTGAATAATGGGATCCCGCAGGAACTGGCGTCGGTGAAATATGCCTCTTTTGACCAGGCAGTGGCGTTGGTTAGGGAGGCTGTGCCTTCTACCTTGTTGGCAAAAGTTGACATTAAGGCGGCATTCCGTTTGTTGCCGGTGCATCCGTCCTCGCATCGTTTGTTGGGCTTTTGGGTGGAAGGTTTGTACTATGTTGATTTGTGTTTGCCGATGGGCTGCTCCATTTCGTGTTCATTGTTTGAGCAGTTCAGTTCTTTCCTGGAATGGGTGGTGACTGTGCGGTTGGGTTTGTCGTCATCGGTACATTACCTTGATGATTTCTTGTTTGTTGGCCCGGCTGGGTTGGATGTTTGCAGGCGGATGCGGGATGTTTGTTGTCAGGTGGCGTCGGATTTTGGTGTGCCAATAGCCAAGGAAAAATCTGAGGGGCCGGTGTCGACCCTGGATTTCTTGGGTATTACAATTGACTCCATCAATATGGAGTGCAGACTGCCCATTGAAAAAGTGAAAGATTTGCTGGAGATTGTGGGGCGCTGTTTGTTGGCGAAGAAGATCACGTTGCGTGACCTTCAGTCATTGGTCGGTAAGTTCAACTTCGCGTGCAGGATCATCCCCATGGGGAGGGTTTTTTGCAGGCAGTTGTCCTTAGCTACGGCAGGGGTAGTCAAGCCGCATCATTTTGTGCGTTTGTCAAAGGAGCTGAAAGATGATTTGAGAGTGTGGCGGTGTTTTTTGGTGGGTTTCACTGGCTCTGCGTTGATTCAATCACCTAGGGTGTCGAATAAGGAGTTGGGTCTGGTGACGGATTCAGCAGGTAGTTGTGGTTTCGGGGCCTATTTTGTGGGCCATTGGTGTGCGGCCGGGTGGCCAGAGGAATGGTTGGCTCGTGGCTTAGTTAAAAACTTGGTTTTCTTGGAGCTATTCCCAATTGTAGTGGCGCTGTATGTCTGGGAGGTTGAGTTGAGTAATAGGTCGGTGGTGTTTTCGACTGACAATATGGGGGTTGTTTATGCGTTAAATACCTTGACGTCTTCATCGTTGCCGGTGTTGCGTTTGTTGCGCCTGTTGGTTCTGAAGTGTTTAAGGATGAACGTGTGCATTAAGGCTAAACATATACCAGGCATTGATAATCCTATAGCCGATTCCCTCTCTCGCTTTCAGTGGCGGTGGTTCCGGGAATTGGCTCCTCTTGCAGACGCGATGGGGCTGCCAGTGTCCAGTGTTTCTGTGGAGACTCGGTGTGGAAGATTGGCTGGATTGGTGAAGGCCTCGGTTGCTCCAGGTTCTTGGGCTTCTTACTCCAGAATGTGGTGGGATTGGGAGTCCAGGCTGGGGGTTAGGGATATTTCTGAGGTGGGTGATGATGTTACGGGTCCACTGTTGGACTGGATGTGGGAATGGGGGTGCCAGAGGTTAACGCCTTCGGCTATGGATAGGCGTCTGGCAGCCTTGTCATTTCGTTTTAAACTGCTTGGTCTGCATGATGCTACGAAGGTTTTTTGTGTGCGGCAGGTATTGAAGGGCTTAAAAAAGGGATCGGTGGGCTCGTCCCCAGATGGGAGGAGGCCGATCACTTTTTCGTTGCTGCAGCAGCTGTATGAGGTCCTGGAAGTGGTGTGTCAGTCGGTTTTTGAAACTTGTCTGTTCAGGGTGGCGTATGTTCTGGCTTTTTTCGGGGCTTTTAGGGTCTCAGAATTGGTTAGCAAAAATCTGAAGCTGATGGGTGGTTTAAGATTTTGATTTTGTATGATTCTAAGGTGGAGATATTTTTGAGAAGAAGTAAGACGGACCAGATGGGGAAGGGTAGGACAGTTGTTCTTTTTCCCAGTGGTTCAGTGGTTTGCCCTTGGCGTTGTGTCCAGGAGTACTTGAGGGTCCATCCGGGAATCGGTGGTTCGTTGTTAGTTTATCTAGATGGTAGGCCAATGTCGCATTTTCAGTTCAAGGCGGTGCTTAAAAAAGCGTTGGGCCGGTTAGGTATTAATCCGGCTGATTTCGGCACCCACTCTTTTAGGATTGGGGCCGCGATGGAAGCATCCATGAGGGGACTTTCCGAAGCGGAAGTAAAAGGTATCGGAAGATGGGGTTCGGGACGTTTTCGGTTGTATGTGTGCCCTGAATTGGGTATTTGAGGTGAGAATTTTCTTGTGGTTCATTGTTTTTTATGTGTTTTAGGTGTGGAACGTTTGTGGTTGGTCGGCCACTCTTTCATTTATTGGGCCCGGAGGGCGGCTGCGGCGAAGGCGGATGGTTTGCAGTTGGGTTTGGCCAAGTCTCGCTGTGAAGTAAAATGGTTTGGTGTGAGGGGGCTCCGATGGGACGGATTACTACCTTTGGTATTGGATTATAGCAGGAATTTTCAGCCTCCCAATGTGTTGGTAATCCATGCTGGGGGAAATGATCTTGGTTTTTTGCCGCAAAGAGAGTTGTTGAGACTCATGAAATGGGACATGGTTAGATTGAAAAGCTTATTCCCTTCTTTGACAATTGTATGGTTGGACATTTTGCCGAGGATGGTATGGAGGACGGCCTGGGACCCGGTGTGTCTGGATAAGAGCAGACGAAAAGTAAATAAGATTATGGGTGCTTTTGTGCGCAGGCTTGGTGGTTATGTAGTTCATCACTCAGACTTGGCGGAGGTTGGTGAGGGTGAATTCTATATGCCTGATGGTGCATTTAAATGATTTCGGGCTGCAGCTTTTATCCTCAATTTTAAGGAGGCGCTATGTGCGATTGGTGGTTTGGAGAGACTGGGCTGAGGTGTCAGGCCAGTCGGTGGCGGGGGTGCTAGCCCTTAAATTGCAGATAAATTATGGCCAATGGTTGGTGTGGTGGAAGTTTACATTCCCATTGGGAATGTTAGGTGGGGTTTCTAAGGGCAAGGGGTTCCTTAGAAACTTGGATTTTGAGGATCGCTGACGGGCCTAACCATTTGCATGGTTGGGTCCAGTAAACAAGGGGTTTACAGCCATAGTTTAAGTTAGGGAATCAAAAAGGGGGACTAGCACCGCTGTTTTTTAAAAGTGTTTATGTTTACAATTAGTTGCACTGTTATTTATTAAGTTATAAAAGTTTTACTAAGTTATTTATTAATAAAGGGCTGCGGCCAATTTTGCACCAAAGCCAAGTCTGTTGTCTGTTATTTATGAGGGGTTTGTTATTTTGAAGGATTGGGTTTTAGAGTGTGTTGATGTTTAAGGGGCCGGGAATTTGACGACATAAAAGGTCAAGTCGCTCCTGGAGCCCGGAAACTGGGCGGAGGGAGCTTTGACCGGAGGAGGAAAGAGGCCCCCCTCTCTCCTTCCTCTCGGTGTGATTGTTGGCTGGGGGAGGCAGGAGGAGCTAAATGGAGGCCTTAAAGGGGCAGGCTGAGCGGGAAAAAATAGCACAACAATTTTACTGCAGGGGAGTAAGCATCTCCCTCCCACCCGTCCCTAATTTCTCTGAACAGTGGTTATATGTGTTTTTCGTTTCAGGTTTTGTCGCAGTCGGGAGGCGGGGGTGCTAGCCCTTAAATTGCAGATAAATTATGGCCAATGGTTGGTGTGGTGGAAGTTTACATTCCCATTGGGAATGTTAGGTGGGCTTTCTAAGGTCAAGGGGTTCCTTAGAAACTTGGATTTTGAGGATCGCTGACGGGCCCAACCATTTGCACGGTTGGGTCCAGTAAACAAGGGGTTTACGGCCATAGTTTAAGTTAGGGAATCAAAAAGGGGGACTAGCACCGCTGTGGTTTAAAAGTGTTTATGTTTACAATTAGTTGCACTGTAATTTATTAAGTTATAAAAGTTTTACTAAGTTATTTATTAATAAAGGGCTGCGGCCAATTTTGCACCAAAGCCAAGTCTGTTGTTTGTTATTTATGAGGGGTTTGTTATTTTGAAGGATTGGGTTTTAGAGTGTGTTGATGTTTAAGGGGCCGGGAATTTGACGACATAAAAGGTCATGTAAAAATAATACACTTTTTATATAGGTGTGTGTATATATAATGTAAAAATAATACACTTTTTATATAGGTGTGTGTATACATAATGTAAACATAATACACTTTTTATAGAGGTTTGTGTATATATAATGTAAAAATAATGCACTTTTTATATAGGTTTGTGTACATATAATGTAAACATAATACACTTTTTATAGAGGTTTGTGTATATATAATGTAAAAATAATGCACGTTTTATAGAGGTTTGTGTATATATAATGTAAAAATAATACACTTTTTATATAGGTTTGTATATATATAATGTAAATATAATACACTTTTTATATAGGTTTGTGTATATATAATGTAAAAATAATGCACTTTTTATATAGGTTTGTATATATATAATGTAAATATAATACACTTTTTATATAGGTTTGTATATATATAATGTAAAAATAATGCACTTTTTATATAGGTTTGTGTATATATAATGTAAAAATAATGCACTTTTTATATAGGTTTGTGTATATATAATGTAAAAATAATACACTGTTTATATAGGTTTGTGTATATATAATGTAAAAATAATACACTGTTTATATAGGTTTGTGTCTATATAATGTAAAAATAATACACTTTTTATATAGGTTTGTGTATATATAATGTAAATATAATACACTTTTTATATAGGTTTGTGTATATATAATGTAAAAAT
Organism: Bombina bombina; assembly: GCF_027579735.1. Lineage (NCBI taxonomy): Eukaryota > Metazoa > Chordata > Amphibia > Anura > Bombinatoridae > Bombina > Bombina bombina. Next base: position 13,177,625 of record NC_069501.1, on the reverse strand, counting down.
AATACACTTTTTATATAGGTTTGTGTATATATAATGTAAAAATAATACACTGTTTATATAGGTTTGTGTATATATAATGTAAAAATAATACACTTTTTATATAGGTTTGTGTATATATAATGTAAAAATAATACACTTTTTATATAGGTTTGTGTATATATAATGTAAATATAATACACTTTTTATATAGGTTTGTGTATATATAATGTAAAAATAATGCACTTTTTATATAGGTTTGTGTATATATAATGTAAAAATAATGCACTTTTTATATAGGTTTGTGTATATATAATGGAAGAATAATACACTTTTTATGTAGGTTTGTGTATATATAATGTAAAAATTATACACTTTTTAACAACTGTGTAAGTCCCTGAACTGTTAGAGAGGGCTGCTCATCTGCTTCCTACAGCTATCTTCTAGCAGTCAAGGGGTTAAACCGTTTTACAGCCGGACTAAACAAAAGACAGCACACACTATATGGGGCCCGATCTGATATGCAGCAGCCCGCAAAAGCCGGCGATGCCAAATTTTGCGCTGGTTTGGTATCCTATATACGGCGTAACATAGAAGTTCCACTCGTATATTTCTGCCTTCGGCCGTAGGTTTTTGGCCCATAGACAGGTATACCAAACCCGCGCAGTTTGGTATCCAATATACAGCGTAAGGACTTATGTGGCGAAAATGGAGAAATCTTACTCCATTTTCACCTCGCCACAAAATGCAGGCGTAGTAAGCCTTACGTTGAGTATTGGAGCCCCGTAGCTCCCTAAACTGCCTTCAAAATAAAGCCTAACACCTAACGCATGCGCAATGTCTATCTACTTGTCAACCGCAATCCCCCGCCGCAATCCCTAATAAAGTGTTTAACCCCTAAACCGCCGCTCCCCGACCCGGCCGCCACCTACATTAAATGTCTAACCCCCTAATGTGATCCACCTACACCGCCACCACCTATTTTAACTACATTACCCCCTAATCTAATCCCCCTATCCCACCGCCACCTATATTAAAATGATTAACCCCTAATCTAATCCCCCTACCCTGCCGCCACCTATATTAAAATGATTAACCCCTAATCTAATCCCCCTACACCGCCGCCACCTATAATAAATGTATTACCCCCTAAAATACTAAAATGTCCCTACCCTAGACTAAATTACAAATAGTCCTGAAAAGGGCCTTTTGCGGGTCATTGCCCCAAAGTAACCAGCTCTATTACCAGCCCTTAAAAGGGCTTTTTGCGGGGCATTGCCCAAAAGTAATCAGCTCTTTTACCTGTAATCTGACCCCCCTACACCGCCGCCACCTATATTAAATATATTAACCCCTAATCTAATCCCCCTACACTGCCGCCACCTATATTAAATATATTAAGCCCTAATCTGACCCCCTTACACCGCCGCCACCTATATTAACTATATCAACCCTAATTATATTAGGGTTAATATAGTTAATATAGTTATTATATTATATATATATTAACTATATTAACCCTATCCAACCCTAACACCCCTAACTTAATTATTATTGCAATAAATCTAAATAATATAAAATATTCCTATTTAAAACTAAATACTTACCTATAAAATAAACCCTAAGATAGCTACAATATAATTAATAATTACATTGTAGCTATTTTAGCGTTTATATTTATTTTACAGGTAACTTGGTATTTATTTTAACTAGGTACAATAGCTATTAAATAGTTAATGACTATTTAATAGCTACCTAGTTAAAATAATTACCAATTTACCTGTAAAATAAATCCTAACCTAAGTTTACAAATACACCTACACTATCAATAAATTAATTAAATAAACTACAATTATCTAAACTAAAATATAATTAAATACACTAAACTAAATTACAAAGAAAAACAAACACTAAAGTACAAAAAATAAAAAGATTACAAGAATTTTAAGGTAATTACACCTAATCTAAGCCCCCTAATAAAATAACAAAGCCCCCCAAAATGAAAAAAAATGTCCCTACCCTAAACTAAATTACAAAAAGTAATCAGCTCTATTACCAGCCCTTAAAACGGCCTTTTGTGGGGCATTGCCCCAAAGTAATCAACTCTTTTACCTGTGAAAAAAAAGAACAACCTCCCCCATTACAACCCACCACCCACACACCCATACTCTAAAATCCACCCTATCCCCCCTTAAAAAAACCTAAGTCTAACCCCCAAGTGCTCCTTACCTGTCCTGAAGACCGGCGGAGAAGTCTTCTTCCAGGTGGCGACCTCTTCTTCTTCCAGGAACCAGCCAACGCGGAGCGGAGGAGTTGAAGACCGATGACCGCGGAGCTGAAGACCGTCCTCTCTGGAACTGAAGACCGGCGACGCTGGAACTGAAGACCGGAGCCATGGAGTGTGGAGGATCCTCTTCATACGATCGCCACCATACACTGAATCGGAATTCAAGGTACGCAATTAAAAATGGCGTCCCTTGAATTCTTATTGGCTGATTTGAGCCTAACCCTAATGTGATCCACCTACACCGCCGCCACCTATTTTAACTACATTACCCCCTAATCTAATCCCCCTACCCCGCCACCACCTATATTAACTATATTACCCCCTAATCTAATCCCCCTATCCCGCCGCCACCTATATTAAAATGATTAACCCCTAATCTAATCCCCCTACCCCGCCACCACCTATATTAAAATGATTAACCCCTAATCTAATCCCCCTACACCGCCGCCACCTATAATAAATGTATTACCCCCTAAAATACTAAAATGTCCCTACCCTAAACTAAATTACAAATAGTCCTGAAAAGGGCCTTTTGTGGGTCATTGCCCCAAAGTAACCAGCTCTATTTCCAGCCCTTAAAAGGGCTTTTTGCGGGGCATTGCCCAAAAGTAATCAGCTCTTTTACCTGTAATCTGACCCCCCTACACCACCGCCAACTATATTAAATATATTAACCCCTAATCTAATCCCCCTACACCGCCGCCACCTATATTAAATATATTAAGCCCTAATCTGACCCCCTTACACCACCGCCACCTATATTAGCTATATCAACCCTAATTATATTAGGGTTAATATAGTTAATATAGTTATTATATTATACAGGGAGTGCAGAATTATTAGGCAAATGAGTATTTTGACCACATCATCCTCTTTATGCATGTTGTCTTACTCCAAGCTGTATAGGCTCGAAAGCCTACTACCAATTAAGCATATTAGGTGATGTGCATCTCTGTAATGAGAAGGGGTGTGGTCTAATGACATCAACACCCTATATCAGGTGTGCATAATTATTAGGCAACTTCTTTTCCTTTGGCAAAATGGGTCAAAAGAAGGACTTGACAGGCTCAGAAAAGTCAAAAATAGTGAGATATCTTGCAGAGGGATGCAGCACTCTTAAAATTGCAAAGCTTCTGAAGCGTGATCATCGAACAATCAAGCGTTTCATTCAAAATAGTCAACAGGGTCGCAAGAAGCGTGTGGAAAAACCAAGGCGCAAAATAACTGCCCATGAACTGAGAAAAGTCAAGCGTGCAGCTGCCAAGATGCCACTTGCCACCAGTTTGGCCATATTTCAGAGCTGCAACATCACTGGAGTGCCCAAAAGCACAAGGTGTGCAATACTCAGAGACATGGCCAAGGTAAGAAAGGCTGAAAGACGACCACCACTGAACAAGACACACAAGCTGAAACGTCAAGACTGGGCCAAGAAATATCTTAAGACTGATTTTTCTAAGGTTTTATGGACTGATGAAATGAGAGTGAGTCTTGATGGGCCAGATGGATGGGCCCGTGGCTGGATTGGTAAAGGGCAGAGAGCTCCAGTCCAACTCAGACGCCAGCAAGGTGGAGGTGGAGTACTGGTTTGGGCTGGTATCATCAAAGATGAGCTTGTGGGGCCTTTTCGGGTTGAGGATGGAGTCAAGATCAACTCCCAGTCCTACTGCCAGTTTCTGGAAGACACCTTCTTCAAGCAGTGGTACAGGAAGAAGTCTGCATCCTTCAAGAAAAACATGATTTTCATGCAGGACAATGCTCCTTCACACGCGTCCAAGTACTCCACAGCGTGGCTGGCAAGAAAGGGTATAAAAGAAGAAAATCTAATGACATGGCCTCCTTGTTCACCTGATCTGAACCCCATTGAGAACCTGTGGTCCATCATCAAATGTGAGATTTACAAGGAGGGAAAACAGTACACCTCTCTGAACAGTGTCTGGGAGGCTGTGGTTGCTGCTGCACGCAATGTTGATGGTGAACAGATCAAAACACTGACAGAATCCATGGATGGCAGGCTTTTGAGTGTCCTTGCAAATAAAGGTGGCTATATTGGTCACTGATTTGTTTTTGTTTTGTTTTTGAATGTCAGAAATGTATATTTGTGAATGTTGAGATGTTATATTGGTTTCACTGGTAAAAATAAATAATTGAAATGGGTATATATTTGTTTTTTGTTAAGTTGCCTAATAATTATGCACAGTAATAGTCACCTGCACACACAGATATCCCCCTAAAATAGCTATAACTAAAAACAAACTAAAAACTACTTCCAAAACTATTCAGCTTTGATATTAATGAGTTTTTTGGGTTCATTGAGAACATGGTTGTTGTTCAATAATAAAATTAATCCTCAAAAACACAACTTGCCTAATAATTCTGCACTCCCTGTATATATATATTAACTATATTAACCCTATCCAACCCTAACACCCCTAACTTAATTATTATTGCAATAAATCTAAATAATATAAAATATTCCTATTTAAAACTAAATACTTACCTATAAAATAAACCCTAAGATAGCTACAATATAATTAATAATTACATTGTAGCTATTTTAGCGTTTATATTTATTTTACAGGTAACTTGGTATTTATTTTAACTAGGTACAATAGCTATTAAATAGTTAATGACTATTTAATAGCTACCTAGTTAAAATAATTACCAATTTACCTGTAAAATAAATCCTAACCTAAGTTACAAATACACCTACACTATCAATAAATTAATTAAATAAACTACAATTATCTAAACTAAAATATAATTAAATACACTAAACTAAATTACAAAGAAAAACAAACACTAAAGTACAAAAATAAAAAAGATTACAAGAATTTTAAGCTAATTACACCTAATCCAAGCCCCCTAATAAAATAACAAAGCTCCCCAAAATAAAAAAAAATGTCCCTACCCTAAACTAAATTACAAAAAGTAATCAGCTCTATTACCAGCCCTTAAAAGGGCCTTTTGTGGGGCATTGCCCCAAAGTAATCAACTCTTTTACCTGTGAAAAAAAAGAACAACCCCCCCCCATTACAACCCACCACCCACACACCCATACTCTACAACCCACCCTATCCCCCCTTAAAAAAACCTAAGTCTAAGCCCCAAGTGCTCCTTACTTGTCCTGAAGACCGGCGGAGAAGTCTTCTTCCAGGCGGCGACCTCTTCTTCTTCCAGGAACCAGCCAACACGGAGCGGAGGAGTTGAAGACCGATGACCGCCTCTCTGGAGCTGAAGACCGTCCTCTCTGGAACTGAAGACCGGCAACGCTGGAACTGAAGACCGGAGCCATGGAGTGTGGAGGATCCTCTTCATACGATCGCCACCATACACTGAATCGGAATTCAAGGTACGCAATTAAAAATGGCGTCCCTTGAATTCTTATTGGCTGATTTGAGCCTTCAAATTCAAATCAGCCAATCGGATGAAAGCTACTTTAATTCTATTGGCTGATTTGAATAGCCAATAGAATAAGAGCTACTGTAATTCTATTGGCTGATTAGAATAGCCATTAACTATTTAATAGCTATTGTACCTAGTTAAGATAAATACCAAGTTACCTGTAAAATAAATATAAACCCTAAAATAGCTACAATGTAATTATTAATTATATTGTAGCTATCTTAGGGTTTATTTTATAGGTAAGTATTTAGTTTTAAATAGGAATATTTTAGTTAATACGATTAATATTATTTAGATTTATGGCAATAATAATTAAGTTAGGGGTGTTAGGGTTAGATAGTGTTAATATAGTTAATTTATAATATAACTATATTAACTATATTAACCCTAATATAATTAGGGTTAATATAGTTAATATAGGTGGCAGCAGTGTAGGGGGGTCAGATTAAGGGTTAATATATTTAATATAGGTGGCGACGGTGTAGGGGGATTATATTAGGGGTTAATATATTTAATATAGGTGGCGGCAGTGTAGGGGGGTTAGATTACAGGTAAAAGAGCTGATTACTTTTGGGCAATGCCCCGCAAAAGGCCCTTTTAAGGGCTGGTAATAGAGCTGATTACTTTGGGGCAATGCAGTGTAGGGACACTTTAGTATTTTAGGGGGTAATACATTTATTATAGGTGGCGGCGGTGTAGGGGATTTAGATTAGGGGTTAATACATTTAATATAGGTGGCGGCGGTGTAGGGGGATTAGATAAGGGGTTAATAATTTGAATATAGGTGGCGGCGGTGTAAGGGGGTCGAATTAGGGGGTAGTACATATAATGTAGGTGGCGGCGGGGTAGGGGGCTCACATTAGGGGTTAATATAGTTAAAATAGGTGGCGGCGGTGTACGGGGATCATATTAGGGGGTAATATAGTTAATGTAGCTGGCGGCGGGGTAGGGGGCTCACATTAGGGGTTAATATAGTTAAAATAGGGGGCGGGGGTGTAGGGGGATCATATTAGGGGGTAATATAGTTAATGTAGCTGGCGGCGGGGTCCGGGAGCGGCGGTTTAGGGGTTAATATATTTATTTTTAGGAGTGAGAGGGGGGATTGCGGATAGAGGGGTATACGTGTCGGGCTATGTTTGGGAGGCGTGTTAGACAGTAACGGGAGATTTAATATTTTAGTCAGTTTTTTATGCGGCGGCAGTTTCTAAAGTGCCGTAAGTCACTGGCGACTCCAGAAATTTGTACTTACGCTGATTTCTGGACATCGCTAGTTTGTCAGACTTACGGCACTTTAGCAAATGCCGGCGCCGTATATGGGATAGCTCAATGTGCGAGCTGAAACTACGGGCGGCGCAGGTTTCCACGCTTGCGCCGAAACCTGCGCCGTATATCGGATCGCGCCCATGATGTCTCACATAAGCAGGGCTGCTGGGGTGAGGGCAGTTACATCTCTTCTCCTGTTAAATAGAAAATAAACATACGCCCCGCCCCCGTAACTACCGGCAACCTGTAAGGTCTCTAACAGGGGAGGAGGAACAGTCTGCTGTTTAACCCTGCACCTGGAGTGCTGGAAATAATGGAGGAATTGTATTCCTCTCGTGCCCTGCATAACAGGAACATGGAGCACTGCAGGAGCAATTAAAAAGTTATCTGATTAAAAAAAAGCGTCCGTTTCTTTTGTACAAATTTTACCGGACAGCTGGTTAAAAAAAACAGATTGTCCGATCATATACCGGACACCTGGCAACCCTATGTCTCACACTGACCCAAATGTATTCAAATTTATGCAAATGAACATGGCAGCCTCCCTGCCTTGCCACAACCAGACCCCCCAACCTCCAGGGTCAGGACCCCCAATGTTAAGGGCAAGAGACAGGGCCCCCATTATCCAGGGCCAGACCCCACACTCCATGGCCCTTACATCGACAGACCCTGACAGGACCCCCCCACACACACACTCTAGGGCCCAGAACAACAATCTCTACATCCAGGCACATGGCCCACACTTAACTGCTTAGTTACTGATAGGGCAGCTGTCAACCCCAGCTTAAGCAGCACACCAGGAGCCACGGAGATGCTATTTTTGCCCCCCCCCCTACATGCTGGGCCCTCGGTCCAGGTCCTATTTGCCCTGCTAATCAGTCCACCCCTGAGCAGCAATTTGAATGCAAGATCGTGTTCGCATTGCGCTCACAACAGTGCACTCCAATGGTAGCCTTGTTTTGATGCTGTCAGATGGCAGGAGAACCTTGTGCACCGAAGGGGGTAAGTAGTGCAGTGATGGCAGCAAATAATATGTGTATATAATTATAAGCATATATATTTATGTGTTAATAACTTAATATGTGTATATAATTATATACATATATATTTATGTGTTAATAACTTAATATGTGTATATAATTATATACATATATATTTATGTGTTAATAACTTAATATGTGTATATAATTATATACATATATATTTATGTGTTAATAACTTAATATGTGTATATAATTATATACATATATATTTATGTGTTAATAACTTAATATGTGTATATAATTATATACATATATATTTATGTGTTAATAACTTAATATGTGTATATAATTATATACATATATATTTATGTGTTAATAACTTAATATGTGTATATAATTATATATTTATGTGTTAATAACTTAATATGTGTATATAATTATATATTTATGTGTTAATAACTTAATATGTGTATATAATTATATATTTATGTGTTAATAACTTAATATGTGTATATAATTATATACATATATATTTATGTGTTAATAACTTAATATGTGTATATAATTATATACATATATATTTATGTGTTAATAACTTAATATGTGTATATAATTATATATTTATGTGTTAATAACTTAATATGTGTATATAATTATATATTTATGTGTTAATAACTTAATATGTGTATATAATTATATATTTATGTGTTAATAACTTAATATGTGTATATAATTATATACATATATATTTATGTGTTAATAACTTAATATGTGTATATAATTATATACATATATATTTATGTGTTAATAACTTAATATGTGTATATAAGCATATATATTTATGTGTTAATAACTTAATATGTGTATATAATTATATATATTTATGTGTTAATAACTTAATATGTGTATATAATTATATACATATATATTTATGTGTTAATAACTTAATATGTGTATATAATTATATATATTTATGTGTTAATAACTTAATATGTGTATATAATTATATACATATATATTTATGTGTTAATAACTTAATATGTGTATATAATTATATACATATATATTTATGTGTTAATAACTTAATATGTGTATATAATTATATACATATATATTTATGTGTTAATAACTTAATATGTGTATATAATTATATACATATATATTTATGTGTTAATAACTTAATATGTGTATATAATTATATACATATATATTTATGTGTTAATAACTTAATATGTGTATATATACATATATATTTATGTGTTAATAACTTAATATGTGTATATAAGCATATATATTTATGTGTTAATAACTTAATATGTGTATATAAGCATATATATTTATGTGTTAATAACTTAATATGTGTATATAATTATATACATATATATTTATGTGTTAATAACTTAATATGTGTATATAATTATATACATATATATTTATGTGTTAATAACTTAATATGTGTATATAATTATATACATATATATTTATGTGTTAATAACTTAATATGTGTATATAATTATATACATATATATTTATGTGTTAATAACTTAATATGTGTATATAATTATATACATATATATTTATGTGTTAATAACTTAATATGTGTATATAAGCATATATATTTATGTGTTAATAACTTAATATGTGTATATAATTATATACATATATATTTATGTGTTAATAACTTAATATGTGTATATATACATATATATTTATGTGTTAATAACTTAATATGTGTATATAAGCATATATATTTATGTGTTAATAACTTAATATGTGTATATAAGCATATATATTTATGTGTTAATAACTTAATATGTGTATATAATTATATACATATATATTTATGTGTTAATAACTTAATATGTGTATATAATTATATACATATATATTTATGTGTTAATAACTTAATATGTGTATATAATTATATACATATATATTTATGTGTTAATAACTTAATATGTGTATATAAGCATATATATTTATGTGTTAATAACTTAATATGTGTATATAATTATATATTTATGTGTTAATAACTTAATATGTGTATATAATTATATACATATATATTTATGTGTTAATAACTTAATATGTGTATATAAGCATATATATTTATGTGTTAATAACTTAATATGTGTATATAAGCATATATATTTATGTGTTAATAACTTAATATGTGTATATAAGCATATATATTTATGTGTTAATAACTTAATATGTGTATATAATTATATACATATATATTTATGTGTTAATAACTTAATATGTGTATATAATTATATACATATATATTTATGTGTTAATAACTTAATATGTGTATATAATTATATACATATATATTTATGTGTTAATAACTTAATATGTGTATATAATTATATACATATATATTTATGTGTTAATAACTTAATATGTGTATATAAGCATATATATTTATGTGTTAATAACTTAATATGTGTATATAATTATATATTTATGTGTTAATAACTTAATATGTGTATATAATTATAAGCATATATATTTATGTGTTAATAACTTAATATGTGTATATAAGCATATATATTTATGTGTTAATAACTTAATATGTGTATATAAGCATATATATTTATGTGTTAATAACTTAATATGTGTATATAATTATATACATATATATTTATGTGTTAATAACTTAATATGTGTATATAATTATAAGCATATATATTTATGTGTTAATAACTTAATATGTGTATATAATTATATATTTATGTGTTAATAACTTAATATGTGTATATAAGCATATATATTTATGTGTTAATAACTTAATATGTGTATATAATTATATATTTATGTGTTAATAACTTAATATGTGTATATAAGCATATATATTTATGTGTTAATAACTTAATATGTGTATATAATTATATATTTATGTGTTAATAACTTAATATGTGTATATAAGCATATATATTTATGTGTTAATAACTTAATATGTGTATATAATTATATATTTATGTGTTAATAACTTAATATGTGTATATAAGCATATATATTTATGTGTTAATAACTTAATATGTGTATATAATTATAAGCATATATATTTATGTGTTAATAACTTAATATGTGTATATAATTATATATTTATGTGTTAATAACTTAATATGTGTATATAAGCATATATATTTATGTGTTAATAACTTAATATGTGTATATAATTATATATTTATGTGTTAATAACTTAATATGTGTATATAATTATAAGCATATATATTTATGTGTTAATAACTTAATATGTGTATATAATTATATATTTATGTGTTAATAACTTAATATGTGTATATAAGCATATATATTTATGTGTTAATAACTTAATATGTGTATATAATTATATATTTATGTGTTAATAACTTAATATGTGTATATAAGCATATATATTTATGTGTTAATAACTTAATATGTGTATATAATTATATATTTATGTGTTAATAACTTAATATGTGTATATAAGCATATATATTTATGTGTTAATAACTTAATATGTGTATATAAGCATATATATTTATGTGTTAATAACTTAATATGTGTATATAATTATATACATATATATTTATGTGTTAATAACTTAATATGTGTATATAATTATATACATATATATTTATGTGTTAATAACTTAATATGTGTATATAATTATATACATATATATTTATGTGTTAATAACTTAATATGTGTATATAAGCATATATATTTATGTGTTAATAACTTAATATGTGTATATATACATATATATTTATGTGTTAATAACTTAATATGTGTATATATACATATATATTTATGTGTTAATAACTTAATATGTGTATATAAGCATATATATTTATGTGTTAATAACTTAATATGTGTATATAAGCATATATATTTATGTGTTAATAACTTAATATGTGTATATATACATATATATTTATGTGTTAATAACTTAATATGTGTATATAAGCATATATATTTATGTGTTAATAACTTAATATGTGTATATAATTATATACATATATATTTATGTGTTAATAACTTAATATGTGTATATAAGCATATATATTTATGTGTTAATAACTTAATATGTGTATATAATTATATACATATATATTTATGTGTTAATAACTTAATATGTGTATATAATTATATACATATATATTTATGTGTTAATAACTTAATATGTGTATATAAGCATATATATTTATGTGTTAATAACTTAATATGTGTATATAATTATATACATATATATTTATGTGTTAATAACTTAATATGTGTATATAATTATATACATATATATTTATGTGTTAATAACTTAATATGTGTATATAAGCATATATATTTACAGGGAACACAGTTCCCATAGACCACAATGTAAAGGCACTTTCAGTGATGTTTTTTTCTAACACACACGCCGCTTTTTACCCCTTAAAACTACCTGGTAAAAGACTATAATACCCTCTATTTTGAGGGCATTTGGGGCACTTTTAGAAAATTAATCAGAGATCTGATCTCTGGTTAATTTTCTGAGCCCTAATTGCTACCACAAGCTCATGTTAGCAATAACCAGTAATTTGTAATGGCTGATTATTTATCGCACCGGCAAACGGGAAAATTTCATTCTTAATATGAGGAGTCCACGGCTTATTTCCTTACTTGTGGGAAATACAGAACCTGGCCACCAGGAGGAGGCAAAGACACCCCAGCCAAAGGCTTAAATACCTCCCCCACTTCCCTCATATCCCAGTCATTCTTTGTCTTTCGTCACAGGAGGTTGGCAGAGAAGTGTCAGAAGATACAGAGTAGTTCCTTATGGAGGGTATCCTTCGGAATGGGACTGGAGTTTTAAATAGTCTTGTCAGCCTCTCAGTGAAAGTATTGACAAATGTTAGGGTCTGGAGATGTAGGGAGAGTCTTTCTGTGAACCCATCCAGAATCGTATTAACAACTTCTAAGCAATCAGTGTTGACGAGTTTCACTGCCTGCTTCTATTACTCAAGTCCATGTCAGGAGTCATGTAAGATTTTTTCATTTTTTTTACACATATAATAACGCAAGAAGATAGGGTCACACTGGGACTCCTTTTATCTGTATGGAATCAAGGGTTAATATCTCCGGAAGGGGATTATTGAACAGGGGGGATTTATCGCATAATTTACTTTATTATGTTTTATGCTGTGACATGTGTGAGATGAGGCTCAGACAGATGTGAAACGTTCAGGTTTTACTTTTGTTTTGGGTAGCTGCACAACCTGTTAGGTTTGGTGCACTTTTTCCTGTAGCAGGGCCGGTCCTGCATGGTTCACCACGTGACTGGATGTGGTCACACTGATTTCCTCTTTCCTGACCGTCCGGTTTACCGGAGATGAAGTGGTTTCTCTGTGGGGCCTGGGTCATAGGAAGTGGTGAGTGCCCCAGTCCCTGGCGAGTATAAAGGTTCCATTTATCTTTTTCTATAGTCCATTTTACAAGTGCAAGCTATGGAGGACTCTGATAAGTTAGAGGGTATTCCCTCTTTACCTAAGTCTAATACCTGTTTATATTGTGAGGAGGCTACAGTATATCCGCCTGCTCGAATATGTTCCACATTCCTTGATAAAGTAATTATATCTAAGAAAGCCAAGAAGTTTAGTACCATTGAGCCGTACAATTCCTTGATAAAGTAATTATATCTAAGAAAGCCAAGAAGTTTAGTACCATTGAGCCGTCCAACTCTGAGGAGTCTCTGTCCCGTGTGGTGCGTTCCCTGCAGTCATTGTAATGCTCGTGGGATATTCCACTATCAGACCGAACTCGGACAGTAGTCTTCTTATCCCGGCGTCAAGCCAGAATGATAGGGAATATCCCAGAGCAGAGCAAGTTCGCAAGATGAGGTAAGCGGCACTCACCACAGGCAGGATAGTCTTCGGCGGCAACAGGCAGGGAATCAGAGAAAGGCAGTTCAGGGTTAAACCACAAGAAGGGTCAGGCAGGTAGGGTTTGGCAATGGTAAAGCAGTCCAAAGGTAAACCACAAGAATGGTCAGGCAGGCAGGGTTTGGCAATGGTAAAGCAGTCCAAAGGTAAATGACTAGAATGGTCAGGCAGGCAGGGTTTGACAACGGTAAAGCAGTTCAAGGGTAAACCACTAGAATGGTCAGGCAGGCAGGGTTTGGCAACAGAGAGACAATCCAGAACAATAGTGGTTAATCAAGCAGAGTGGTGAGACAAGCAGAGTTCAGCAGCAGTATATCAATCCAGCAGCTTAGGGGTTAACAGGAAAGGTTCAGACAGGCAAGGTTCATCAACAATAAGGCAATCCAGAGAATAATGAGCTATCACACCCAAGAGCACACAAAGTAACACCTATACTTGGGCAGTGATAGATCGTTCTGAGCAAATTACATAGGCACAGGATTCATGCCACAAGAATCCAGACCGGCATCAGAGAGAGGAGCATGTGGCGATTATGTCAGCGCCGCACACAATCGGACCAGACTCAGCCCCTGAGAAAGGAGAGTGGCACGGCATGACATAGCCCCCCTCTCAAGGGTTTCCTCCGGGAACCGTAGTCGGCTTCAAAGGGTGAGTAACATAGAATCTGGAGACCAAAGATGGAGCATGTACGTCACGGGCAGGAACCCAGGAACAATCCACCACAGAATAACCTGTCCAATGTACAAGATACTGCAGTTGTCTGCACCTGTATCTGGAGTCCAGGAACTTAGCAACCTCATACTCAGGGTCACCATAGATCAGGAACGGAGGAGGAGCTCTGAGTTGGGTAAATCTATTCCTGATCTAAGGCTTGAGTAGAGAGATGTGGCAGTATATAAAAATAAAGGGAGCGCTCAATAACGAGCAGAGAGAGGTCCTATGTGAATATAAATTCCATGTATACAAATCATTATGCAGGTATAAATCACTATGTGAGTCATGGAGTGGACTATTATATAGTGTAGAATGAATAGATGAGGCTTAAAATAACAGACAATTTATTAGGTCATACAAGTCTAATATTATAAAAATGTCTGTCTCATGGGACACTGTTCTGTTTTCCATATAGTCAACTAATTATTATTATTATTATTATTATTCTTTATTTATAAAGCGCCAACAGATTCCTCAGCGCTGACTAATTGAAGACTACTAACAATATGTATTGCAATGTATTAATTTCTATTAAGCTACTATTTATTACCAACATTTGCCCTGTATCATTTAACAGCTAGTCTTCTAAAAACAATACTTTTGTCAATTTCCCTGCTTTGTGTGGCTAGGTTATGAAGGAGTTAATGTAGTGGTAGGCGTTGTTCATTTTTTTTTAAGTACTATGTAACACTACAGCCAATAGCAAAATGGTTTGTTCTTTAAAAAGTGGGTAACCGCACAGCACAAGTAGGCTATGATTACGGCTTGTTAGCCGAAACGCGTAAGCCTTGGTGCTGCGCTGTACCACTAATATATGCTGCAAGCTTCTGTTTATATTTTAAATATTTTCTAATAAATTTGAATTTTTATACAAAGACGGAGTATACCGAATTGTCCTTTTTGCTATATCATTGATCCAGAAGGGTTGCTCCGGTGCTGCAGGACTGACATCCAATCCTATTGCTCTCTCTCTCTTACTCCTCCCCAACGTTTACGTCGTTCGGAGTGTGCTGTAGACGGAAGCAGCCATGGTTGCTGTGTTTGGCTGAAGCGGAACGATAGTTTGCAGTTTGCATCTCTTGGATATTACAAGACTGCTCGGAGCCTTAAAAGTCCAGCACTGAACGGAACAGACAGACGAGTATACAGGAGGGTAAGCCTTCGACCTTGCGTCTGTTTTTGGCTAGTAACCCACATACAGTAATGTTTAAAGAGGAGTCGAGTATAAATAGAGCATAGGGCAAAGTGTAAAAAACATCTATCTAACAGGGTATTGACGGCTTGGGACTGATACACACACATGCTTATCTTTATATTTAATTTACTGGACA
The DNA here is from genome assembly GCF_027579735.1 of Bombina bombina. Taxonomy (NCBI): domain Eukaryota; kingdom Metazoa; phylum Chordata; class Amphibia; order Anura; family Bombinatoridae; genus Bombina; species Bombina bombina. Next base: position 13,161,763 of record NC_069501.1, on the reverse strand, counting down.
CCATCTGGAGGTTTCCTTGTGTGTAACATAGTTCCCATTTGGAAACAGTTTAACCTGCAATATGGAAGCAGCAGCACAAGACCACAATTGCGGAATAAACACAGAGTTTTTTTCTTTATTATCTGCCTCAGCCAGGGACACTGACAAAGCACAATATGAACATATTTTCTCAGAAGACAAAGGGATCCTATCTCTAAGTACCCTTTTTGAAGCCATGGAGTCTTTATTGTTGAAGGAATGTAAAATACAATGGGACATTTGGTCTTTCGACAAATATATAGAGGAGAGTATGATACCCAGAGGCTTAAGGGTCTATAAGTTCCAACATTCGATTTGGACCCAGGGGATAAAGAGTTCATAAGAGACTGGAATAATGTTTTATCCGAATGCTCATCCAGATTAATGCTCATGTTAAGAGACTATAAATCTAAACAATTGGTTTTGGTTAAAAAAGAGATTATAGAATTACAAATTGAGATGGATAAAAGAATTAGTGAACCTCAATTTGGAAAATGTTATGCTATACTTAAGGGTATGGTAGCAAGAGGCAAAAGTTTAATTATGGAAAATAAACACTCAAAATTTCTTAGAGACAGGTCTGATTACCAGACCAATTCGGTATATATTTGGAATTGTAAGCAACAGGGGGAGTTTAGGAGAAAACAATTTACTGGAAACAGGAGATGGGGGGGGGGTCGTGGACGCAGAGGATGTAGATCATCATCTAGAAATGTATCATTCACAGATAGTGATACAGAATATTCATCTGATGATGGTAAAAAGACCGTAATTTCGTCCTCTGCACCAACAATTTCCCCTAGAGGTATTCTGAAGAATACGAATATCCCGTCAATAGATCCAGATGTAAGACCTAAAACTAGAAATACTAATGAACAGGGCACACACTATTATTCACAACAGAATTCCAATAGCAGTGTTATTTCTAATACAGAGTCCAGGAACATCCCACGTTCTGACCTTGAACAGGTTTTCCAGAGGCCCAAGATAAGGCAGACGGGCGGAAAGATATGAAAAATACACAGGGGAGATACACACTCAGGGGCAGTCGCCCACAGACAAAATACAAATAGATAATACCAATGTGATACAATTTCAACATATAATCTCACTAAAGAACAATATAGTGTATTAGCCTTGGGGTTAGGTTTTTCTCCAACTGTTGGCTTTAATATATTTCAAACCTTATTGGACGTTAATCGTCTGGTTAGGAGTCTTACCCTACGCAAATATTTTAAGAGCGAACATTTCATCATAGATACTAGTAAAGAATTGACATTGCCGGAGGTTAACAAATTTCAGAGTTTTAGTGAAACTTGTGACGTAGTTACCTTACAGAAACTAGAGATGGAATCTAGGATAACTTCTGACATGATTAACACGACACCTAAGTTCAAGAACAAATCCAAGTTCTATCCAATTCATAGTAGGGGCAGTATATTGGAAACATTTCAATACAGAATTGAATAAGATTTGATTAATTTAAAACAACAAACACAAAGGGCGGAGAGTAACCTTTCCAGAAAACACAGATTAGCATTAGAAGAGCTTCAGAGAAGTGAACAATTGGTAGTGCGCTCGGCCGACAAAGGTGGAGCCGTGGTCATAATGGATAAAGTACATTATGTAGCAGAAGCGCAACGCCAATTGTCCAATTCTAATGACTATTTTCAGTTAACTAAAGATCCCACTAATAGATTTAGACAGGAATTGAGACAGATTTTGGACGATGGGAGAGAACAAGTTTTTTTAAATAAGCAAACAGTGGAGTATTTGGATGTAAAATGAACGAAAATTCCTTGGTTTCACCATCTACCAAAAGTCCACAAAAGTCTAGACAATGTTCAACGGAGACCCATTGTGAGTGGGATTGACTCCTTATTGGAGAACCTCTCACAATGGGTAGACTCTATCCTACAACCCCTAGTTCTTCAATTGGTATCATACATTAGGGACACCAAACATGTAACAAACATTGTTGAGGATATAACATGGAATTCAGGCTATACATGGGCAACGGTAGATGCAGTAGTCTTGTATTCAAGCATTCTGCATGATAATGGCATTGAAGCTATAACCAACTGCCTTAAGATGTTCAGTAACTTTACACCGAATTTTCAGTTATATGTGGTGAGAGTTGTAGGTTTTCTTCTAACACACAATTTTTTCAAATTCGAAGGTGACTTTTATCTCCAAAGATGTGGCACAGCGATGGGAGCAAAATTTGCCCCATCGTATGCCAACCTCTATTCAGGTTGACCGGAAATGTGCCACATCTTTGGAGATGAAAAACATAATTTATGTAAGAACTTACCTGATAAATTCATTTCTTTCATATTAGCAAGAGTCCATGAGCTAGTGACGTATGGGATATACATTCCTACCAGGAGGGGCAAAGTTTCCCAAACCTCCAAATGCCTATAAATACACCCCTCACCACACCCACAATTCAGTTTAACGAATAGCCAAGAAGTGGGGTGATAAAAAAGTGCGAAAGCATATAAAATAAGGAATTGGAATAATTGTGCTTTATACAAAAATCAAAACCACCACAAAAAAAGGGCGGGCCTCATGGACTCTTGCTAATATGAAAGAAATGAATTTATCAGGTAAGTTCTTACATAAATTATGTTTTCTTTCATGTAATTAGCAAGAGTCCATGAGCTAGTGACGTATGGGATAATGACTACCCAAGATGTGGATCTTTCCACACAAGAGTCACTAGAGAGGGAGGGATAAAATAAAGACAGCCAATTCCTGCTGAAAATAATCCACACCCAAAATAAAGTTTAATGAAAAACATAAGCAGAAGATTCAAACTGAAACCGCTGCCTGAAGTACTTTTCTACCAAAAACTGCTTCAGAAGAAGAAAATACATCAAAATGGTAGAATTTAGTAAAAGTATGCAAAGAGGACCAAGTTGCTGCTTTGCAAATCTGATCAACCGAAGCTTCATTCCTAAACGCCCAGGAAGTAGAAACTGACCTAGTAGAATGAGCTGTAATCCTTTGAGGCGGAGTTTTACCCGACTCAACATAGGCAAGATGAATTAAAGATTTCAACCAAGATGCCAAAGAAATGGCAGAAGCTTTCTGGCCTTTTCTAGAACCGGAAAAGATAACAAATAAACTAGAAGTCTTTCGGAAAGACTTAGTAGCTTCAACATAATATTTCAAAGCTCTAACAACATCCAAAGAATGCAACGATTTCTCCTTAGAATTCTTAGGATTAGGACATAATGAAGGAACCACAATTTCTCTACTAATGTTGTTGGAATTCACAACTTTAGGTAAAAATTCAAAAGAAGTTCGCAACACCGCCTTATCCTGATGAAAAATCAGAAAAGGAGACTCACAAGAAAGAGCAGATAATTCAGAAACTCTTCTGGCAGAAGAGATTGCCAAAAGGAACAAAACTTTCCAAGAAAGTAATTTAATGTCCAATGAATGCATAGGTTCAAACGGAGGAGCTTGAAGAGCCCCTAGAACCAAATTCAAACTCCAAGGAGGAGAAATTGACTTAATGACAGGTTTTATATGAACCAAAGCTTGTACAAAACAATGAATATCAGGAAGAATAGCAATCTTTCTGTGAAAAAGAACAGAAAGAGCAGAGATTTGACCTTTCAAGGAACTTGCGGACAAACCCTTATCTAAACCATCCTGAAGAAACTGTAAAATTCTCGGTATTCTAAAAGAATGCCAAGAAAAATGATGAGAAAGACACCAAGAAATATAGGTCTTCCAGACTCTATAATATATCTCTCTAGATACAGATTTACGCGCCTGTAACATAGCATTAATCACAGAGTCAGAGAAACCTCTTTGACCAAGAATCAAGCGTTCAATCTCCATACCTTTAAATTTAAGAATTTCAGATCCTGATGGAAAAAAGGACCTTGCGGAAGAGTTCACGGTTGGCAAGAGGCCATCCGGACAAGATCCGCATACCAAAACCTGTGAGGCCATGCCGGAGCTACCAGCAGAACAAACGAGCATTCCTTCAGAATCTTGGAGATTACTCTTGGAAGAAGAACTAGAGGCGGAAAGATATAGGCAGGATGATACTTCCAAGGAAGTGATAATGCATCCACTGCCTCCGCCTGAGGATCCCGGGATCTGGACAGATACCTGGGAAGTTTCTTGTTTAGATGAGACACCATCAGATCTATTTCTGGAAGTTCCCACATTTGAACAATCTGAAGAAATACCTCTGGGTGAAGAGACCATTCGCCCGGATGCAACGTTTGGCGACTGAGATAATCCGCTTCCCAATTGTCTATACCTGGGATATGAACCGCAGAGATTAGACAGGAGCTGGATTCCGCCCAAACCAGAATTCGAGATACTTCTTTCATAGCCAGAGGACTGTGAGTCCCTCCTTGATGATTGATGTATGCCACAGTTGTGACATTGTCTGTCTGAAAACAAATGAACGATTCTCTCTTCAGAAGAGGCCAAAACTGAAGAGCTCTGAAAATTGCACGGAGTTCCAAAATATTGATCGGTAATCTCACCTCCTGAGATTCCCAAACTCCTTGTGCTATCAGAGATCCCCACACTGCTCCCCAACCTGTGAGACTTGCATCTGTTGAAATTACAGTCCAGGTCGGAAGCACAAAAGAAGCCCCCTGAATTAAACGATGGTGATCTGTCCACCACGTTAGAGAGTGTCGTACAATCGGTTTTAAAGATATTAATTGAGATATCTTTGTGTAATCCTTGCACCATTGATTCAGCATACAGAGCTGAAGAGGTCGCATGTGAAAACGAGCAAAGGGGATCGCGTCCGATGCAGCAGTCATAAGACCTAGAATTTCCATGCATAAGGCTACCGAAGGGAATGATTGTGACTGAAGATTTCGACAAGCTGAAATCAATTTTAGACGTCTCTTGTCTGTTAAAGACAGAGTCATGGACACTGAATCTATCTGGAAACCCAGAAAGGTTACCCTTGTCTGAGGAATCAATGAACTTTTTGGTAAATTGATCCTCCAACCATGATTTTGAAGAAACAACACAAGTCGATTCGTATGAGATTCTGCTAAATGTAAAGACTGAGCAAGTACCAAGATATCGTCCAAATAAGGAAATACCACAATACCCTGTTCTCTGATTACAGACAGAAAGGCACCGAGAACCTTTGTAAAAATTCTTGGAGCTGTAGCTAGGCCAAACGGCAGAGCCACAAACTGGTAATGCTTGTCCAGAAAAGAGAATCTCAGGAACTGATAATGATCTGGATGAATCGGAATATGCAGATATGCATCCTGTAAATCTATTGTGGACATATAATGCCCTTGCTGAACAAAAGGCAAGATAGTCCTTACAGTTACCATTTTGAACGTTGGTATCCTTACATAACGATTCAATATTTTTAGATCCAGAACTGGTCTGAAGGAATTCTCCTTCTTTGGTACAATGAAGAGATTTGAATAAAACCCCATCCCCTGTTCCGAAACTGGAACTGGCATAATTACTCCAGCCAACTCTAGATCTGAAACACAATTCAGAAATGCTTGAGCTTTCACTGGATTTACTGGGACACGGGAAAGAAAAAATCTCTTTGCAGGAGGTCTCATCTTGAAACCAATTCTGTACCCTTCTGAAACAATGTTCTGAATCCAAAGATTGTGAACAGAATTGATCCAAATTTCTTTGAAAAAACGTAACCTGCCCCCTACCAGCTGAGCTGGAATGAGGGCCGCACCTTCATGTGGACTTAGAAGCAGGCTTTGCCTTTCTAGAAGGCTTGGATTTATTCCAGACTGGAGATGGTTTCCAAACTGAAACTGCTCCTGAGGATGAAGGATCAGGCTTTTGTTCTTTGTTGAAACGAAAGGAACGAAAACGATTATTAGCCCTGTTTTTACCCTTAGATTTTTTATCCTGTGGTAAAAAAGTTCCTTTCCCACCAGTAACAGTTGAGATAATAGAATCCAACTGAGAACCAAATAATTTGTTACCCTGGAAAGAAATGGAAAGTAGAGTTGATTTAGAAGCCATATCAGCATTCCAAGTCTTAAGCCATAAAGCTCTTCTAGCTAAAATAGCTAGAGACATAAACCTGACATCAACTCTGATAATATCAAAAATGGCATCACAGATAAAATTATTAGCATGCTGAAGAAGAATAATAATATTATGAGAATCATGATCCGTTACTTGTTGCGCTAAAGTTTCCAACCAAAAAGTTGAAGCTGCAGCAACATCAGCCAATGATATAGCAGGTCTAAGAAGATTACCTGAACACAGATAAGCTTTTCTTAGAAAGGATTCAATTTTCCTATCTAAAGGATCCTTAAACGAAGTACCATCTGACGTAGGAATAGTAGTACGTTTAGCAAGGGTAGAAATAGCCCCATCAACTCTAGGGATTTTGTCCCAAAATTCTAATCTGTCAGACGGCACAGGATATAATTGCTTAAAACGTTTAGAAGGAGTAAATGAATTACCCAATTTATCCCATTCTTTAGAAATTACTTCAGAAATAGCATTAGGAACAGGAAAAACTTCTGGAATAACCACAGGAGATTTAAATACCTTATCTAAACGTTTAGAATTAGTATCAAGAGGACCAGAATCCTCTATTTCTAAAGCAATTAATACTTCTTTAAGTAAAGAACGAATAAATTCCATTTTAAATAAATATGAAGATTTATCAGCATCAATCTCTGAGACAGAATCCTCTGAACCAGAAGAGTCATCAGAATCAGAATGATGATGTTCATTTAAAAATTCATCTGTAGGGAGAGAAGTTTTAAAAGTTTTTTTATGTTTTCTAGAAGGAGAAATAACAGACATAGCCTTCTTGATGGATTCAGAAACAAAATCTCTTATGTTATCAGGAACATTCTGCACCTTAGATGTTGAAGGAACTGCAACAGGCAATGGTACATTACTAAAGGAAATATTATCTGCATTAACAAGTTTGTCATGACAATTAATACAAACAACAGCCGGAGGAATAGCTACCAAAAGTTTACAGCAGATACACTTAGCTTTGGTAGTTCCAGCACTAGACAGCGATTTTCCTGAAGTATCTTCTGACTCAGATGCAACGTGAGACATCTTGCAATATGTAAGAGACAAAACAACATATAAAGCAAAATTGATCAAATTCCTTAAATGACAGTTTCAGGAATGGGAAAAAATGCCATAGAACAAGCTTCTAGCAACCAGAAGCAATGAAAAATGAGACTTAAATAATGTGGAGACAAAAGCGACGCTCATATTTTTTAGCGCCAAATAAGACGCCCACATTATTTGGCGCCTAAATGCTTTTGGCGCCAAAAATGACGCCACATCCGGAACGCCGATATTTTTGGCGCAAAAGAACGTAAAAAAATGACGCAACTTCCGGCGTCACGTATGACGCCGGAAACGGAAAAGATTTTTTGCGCCAAAAAAGTCTGCGCCAAGAATGAGGCAATAAAATGAAGCATTTTCAGCCCCCGCGAGCCTAACAGCCCACAGGGAAAAAAAGAGTCAAATTTTTAAGGTAAGAAAAAATGTTTGATTCAAATGCATTATCCCAAATATGAAACTGACTGTCTGAAAATAAGGAATGTTGAACATTCTGAGTCAAGGCAAATAAATGTTTGAATACATATATTTAGAACTTTATAAACAAAGTGCCCAACCATAGCTTAGAGTGTCACAGAAAATAAGATTTACTTACCCCAGGACACTCATCTACATGTTTGTAGAAAGCCAAACCAGTACTGAAACGAGAATCAGCAGAGGTAATGGTATATATAAGAGTATATCGTCGATCTGAAAAGGGAGGTAAGAGATGAATCTCTACGACCGATAACAGAGAACCTATGAAATAGACCCCGTAGAAGGAGATCACTGCATTCAAATAGGCAATACTCTCCTCACATCCCTCTGACATTCACTGCACGCTGAGAGGAAAACCGGGCTCCAACTTGCTGCGGAGCGCATATCAACGTAGAATCTAGCACAAACTTACTTCACCACCTCCATAGGAGGCAAAGTTTGTAAAACTGAATTGTGGGTGTGGTGAGGGGTGTATTTATAGGCATTTTGAGGTTTGGGAAACTTTGCCCCTCCTGGTAGGAATGTATATCCCATACGTCACTAGCTCATGGACTCTTGCTAATTACATGAAAGAAATATATACAGGAACTGTATTGTTTTATACAGAAGATACATTGATGATCTCCTTTTCATTTGGACAGGAGATCACAGTGATATCCAGAATTTTGTCCTATATCTCAATGAGAATGACATGAATCTACGATTCACGTTTGAGACTAATTCACATGAAATACATTTTTTGGATTTGATTTTGACAGGGGTTGTTGGTGAAAGGATATCTACCAGAGTTTACCATAAACCAATATCAGAGAATACACTACTGCACGGGAATAGCTGCCACCCAAAACAAACCAGATTTGCGGTAGCAAAAGGTCAATTCACTAGACTCAGAAGGAATTGCACTGAATCTAGTGAGTTTGAGAAGGAAGCAATAGAACTTACTAGAAAACTAAAATAAAGGAAGTATCCAAATCATGATATCAACAGAGCAAGGCTAGCTGTAGAATCAATTCCTAGGGGGCGACTGCTGGAGGAAGGTACAGGCATAACCAAGAAAACAGTAGGTTCTAAAGGTGTATTCTTTGTAACGGAATTCAGTACAGAATACAAACAAATTTGCTGAATTGCGAAAAAACATTTTTCGCTTCTAGCTGCTGATGACCGTCTAGTAAAAGCAGTAGAAGAAGGTATAACATATTCGTACAAGAAAACAAAAACATTAGGCAGTATCCTGGCCCCTACCCAACTCAAACATAGGCCTAACACCAACAGTTCCTGGTTAAGACATACCGGAATGTTTAAATGTGGCAGTACTAGATGTCAGCTATGTGAGTATGTGCACATTACTAAAGATTTTGTTTCTATGTCAAATGGTAAACACTATGACATCAAATCATGCTTGAATTGTACCACGTTATGTTATCTACTTGATCACATGCTCACTTTGCAGGGTACAATATGTAGGTCTCACCTCTAGAGACATGAAATCTAGAATCAGGGAACATCTATCTACCATAAACATTAGTAAGGCATCCACACCATTAGTACAACATTTTGCAATCAAACATGGGGGGAATCTTAGTACCTTCAGATGGTGTGCTATTGAAAAGATATTATTGCCTAAAAGGGGAGGTGATATTGACCAACTATTGGCCAAAAGAGACATTTTCTGGATCTTCACCCTTGACACTAGGGTACCCAAAGGTCTCAACTACCGTTATGACATGATCAATTATTGGGAATAGCATAATACTGTTGTATGAATCAAACATAAATATGGACATTTGGATGACCTGGTGTGAAAGGTCCCCGTGGCACAGTATATCTTCTATTTCCACTCAGGATTAGGATTGTGAGGTTACAGCTATACAATCCTTCTAACATATGGATATTTTATCCTTATTAATTATTATTAATAATATGCATAGAATATTATAGAATTAAGTAACAACTATGAAATTCTTGTTGTTGTTCTGTCCTCTTAGTGATCTAATGTTAAACATTATAGCCAAAATAACCAGGGCAAACTTTTAAAACAAATGAACATTGTTATGTATACACATAGATATAAATATTGAGTATTATAGCATAGATTTAGAAACATGCTTTTGTCTGTCTCATGGGACACTGTTCTGTTTTCCATATAGTCAACTAATTGAAGACTACTAACAATATGTATTGCAATGTATTAATTTCTATTAAGCTACTATTTATTACCAACATTTGCCCTGTATCATTTAACAGCTAGTCTTCTAAAAACAATACTTTTGTCAATTTCCCTGCTTTGTGTGGCTAGGTTATGAAGGAGTTAATGTAGTGGTAGGCATTGTTAAATTTTTTTAAGTACTATGTAACAGCCAATAGCAAAATGGTTTGTTCTTTAAAAAGTGGGTAACCGCACAGCACAAGTAGGCTATGATTACGGCTTGTTAGCCGAAACGCGTAAGCCTTGGTGCTGCACTGTACCACTAATATATGCTGCAAGCTTCTGTTTATATTTTAAATATTTTCTAAAAAATTCGAATTTTTATACAAAGACGGAGTATACCGAATTGTCCTTTTTGCTAGACAATGTATTAGGTCATACAAGTCTAATATTACAAAATACAATAACGTTACTGTATATAACGAAAAAGAAAACAAGGGGAAATATACTATTATATCGATGCCGGCATTATATAAAATATTCTCGATATATAAAATCTACAACACAAGGTAGCTACACAAAATATAAACAAAAAAATATATATATGACCTATTTATATAAAAGGTTAAAACCAGATTATGCTAAAGTCTCATACAATCTCATACTATGACAACAGTAAAGGTAAAACACATAAGTGTGGAGATAATTGTTTGGCAATATTTTGCCGTGACACACGTGATGTGCAGTGTCTCTAGTCTCAGAGAGAAGGACAAAGTATTTGAGACACATTGTTGTTTTCCTGTTAAGCCGTTCCACTTACTTAGTGATGTCGCGCACATAAAATTTTGTGTTTGCGAACCGTGAATGCGAACTTCCACAACTGTTTGCGAACGGGCGAACCAGGCGAACCGCCATAGACTTCAATAGGCAGGCGAATTTTAAAACCCACAGGGACTCTTTCTGGCCACAATAGTGATGGAAAAGTTGTTTCAAGGGTACTAACACCTGGGCTGTGGCATGCCGGAGGGGGATCCATGGCAAAACTCCCATGGAAAATTACATAGTTGATGCAGAGTCTGGTTCTAATCCATAAAGGGCATAAATCACCTAACATTCCTAAATTGTTTTGAATAACGTGCTTTAAAACATCAGGTATGATGTTGTATCGATCAGGTAGTGAAAGGGTTACGCCCGCTTCACAGTGACAGTGGAGTACTGGTTTGGGCTGGTATCATCAAAGATGAGCTTGTGGGGCCTTTTCGGGTTGAGGATGGAGTCAAGCTCAACTCCCAGTCCTACTGCCAGTTTCTGGAAGACACCTTCTTCAAGCAGTGGTACAGGAAGAAGTCTGCATCCTTCAAGAAAAACATGATTTTCATGCAGGACAATGCTCCATCACACACGTCCAAGTACTCCACAGTGTGGCTGGCAAGAAAGGGTATAAAAGAAGAAAATCTAATGACATGGCCTCCTTGTTCACCTGATCTGAACCCCATTGAGAACCTGTGATCCATCATCAAATGTGAGATTTACAAGGAGGGAAAACAGTACACCTCTCTGAACAGTGTCTGGGAGGCTGTGGTTGCTGCTGCACGCAATGTTGATGGTGAACAGATCAAAACACTGACAGAATCCATGGATGGCAGGCTTTTGAGTGTCCTTGCAAAGAAAGGTGGCTATATTGGTCACTGATTTGTTTTTGTTTTGTTTTTGAATGTCAGAAATGTATATTTGTGAATGTTGAGATGTTATATTGGTTTCACTGGTAAAAATAAATAATTGAAATGGGTATATATTTGTTTTTTGTTAAGTTGCCTAATAATTATGCACAGTAATAGTCACCTGCACACACAGATATCCCCCTAAAATAGCTATAACTAAAAACAAACTAAAAACTACTTCCAAAACTATTCAGCTTTGATATTAATGAGTTTTTTGGGTTCATTGAGAACATGGTTCTTGGTCGGTCCTCCTACTTCAAATTTGGGGCACTGCGCATGCAATCTAATGTGCCCCCAGATAGGAGTGGTGTGTTAAGTAGTTCTATTCTTATCAGTTTAATCCCTGTTACGTCCCCTATCAGGGGACGTGTATATGGCATCGATTTTAGGAACCGGGAGATGGAAAAAGATGCTTGGTCGGTCCTCCTACTTCAAATATGGGGCACTGCGCATGCAATCTAATGTGCCACTAGATAGGAGTGGTGTGTTAAGTAGTACTATTCTTATCAGTTTAATCCCTGTTACGTCCCCTATCAGGGGACGTGTATATGGCATTGATTTTAGGAACCGGGAGATGGAAAAAGATGCTTGGTCGGTCATCCTACTTCAAATTTGGGGCACTGCACGTGCAATCTAATGTGCCACCAGATAGGAGTGGTGTGTTAAGTAGTTCTATTCTTATCAGTTTAAACCCTGTTACGTCCCCTATCAGGAAACGTGTATATGGCATCGATTTTAGGAACCGGGAGATGGAAAAAGATGCTTGGTCGGTCCTCCTACTTCAAATTTGGGGCACTGCGCGTGCAATCTAATGTGCCACCAGATAGGAGTGGTGTGTTAAGTAGTTCTATTCTTATCAGTTTAATCCCTGTTACGTCCCCTATCAGGGGACGTGTATATGGCATCAATTTTAGGAACCGGGAGATTGAAAAAGATGCTTGGTTGGTCCTCCTACTTCAAATTTGGGGCACTGCGCATGCAATCTAATGTGCCACCAGATAGGAGTGGTGTGTTAAGTAGTACTATTCTTATCAGTTTAATCCCTGTTACATCCCCTATCAGGGGACGTGTATATGGCATCGATTTTAGGAACCGGGAGATTGAAAAAGATGCTTGGTCGGTCCTCCTACTTCAAATTTGGGGCACTGCGCGTGCAATCTAATGTGCCACCAGATAGGAGTGGTGTGTTAAGTAGTTCTATTCTTATCAGTTTAATCCCTGTTACGTCCCCAATCAGGGGACGTGTATATAGCATTGATTTTAGGAACCGGGAGATGGAAAAAGATGCTTGGTCGGTCCTCCTACTTCAAATTTGGGGCACTGCGCGTGCAATCTAATGTGCCACCAGATAGGAGTGGTGTGTTAAGTAGTTCTATTCTTATCAGTTTAATCCCTGTTACGTCCCCAATCAGGGGACGTGTATATAGCATTGATTTTAGGAACCGGGAGATGGAAAAAGATGCTTGGTCGGTCCTCCTACTTCAAATTTGGGGCACTGCACGTGCAATCTAATGTGCCAGCAGATAGGAGTGGTGTGTTAAGTAGTTCTATTCTTATCAGTTTAATCCCTGTTATGTCCCCTATCAGGGGACGTGTATATGGCATCGATTTTAGGAACCTGGAGATGGAAAAAGATGCTTGGTCGGACCTCCTACTTCAAATTTGGGGCACTGTGCATGCAATATAATGTGCCACCAGATAGGAGTGGTGTGTTAAGTAGTACTATTCCTATCAGTTTAATCCCTGTTATGTGCCTTTTTTTTGGTTTGGTTTTTGAAGCCACAGTGCAGCACCAGAGGCCAGAAAAATTAGGCATGTACACATGCCTGTAAAATTAGGTATTGTTGCATAAAAATTGATGTTTGTTTCCCAGGCAGAAAGTGCCCTAAAACATTGCGGCTTGAACCCTAGTTGGTGGCGGATAAGTCACGCAAGTCATCCGGCATTCAGAGATAAAATACAGCAGCATGTGGACCATTTATAGCCCAAGGCAGCTCATCTCATCAGGCCTTTTTTAGTCGAATGTATCGCCCACTGTCAGTCCCTTCAGGATCCATCCCTCATTCATCTTAATAAAGGTGAGGTAATCTAGACTTTTTTGACCTAGGCGACTTCTCTTCTCAGTGACAATACCTCCTGCTGCACTGAAGGTCCTTTCTGACAGGACACTTGAAGCGGGGCAGGCCAGAAGTTCTATCGCAAATTGGGATAGCACAGGCCACAGGTCAAGCCTACATACCCAGTAGTCAAGGGGTTCATCGCTCCTCAGAGTGTCGATATCTGCAGTTAAGGTGAGGTAGTCTGCTACCTGTCGGTCGAGTCGTTCTCTGAGGATGGACCCCAAAGGGGTGTGGCAATGTGTAGGCTCTGCATGTCCTCCATCAACAACACGTCTGTAAAGCGTCCTGTCCTTGCTGGCGTGGTCATGGGAGTCGGAGGATTACTTTCACCTCTTCCCCTGTTAGATTCCCGTTGTGCTGTGACATCACCCTTATAAGCTGTGTAAAGCATACTTTTTAATTTTTTTTGGAACTGCTGCATCCTTTCCGACTTGCGGTAATTTGGTAACATTTCAGGCACTTTATGCTTATACCGGGGGATTAGTAGGGTGGACACCCAGTACAGGTCGTTCTCCTTCATCCTTTTTATACGAGGGTCCCTCAACAGGCACGACAGCATGAAAGACCCCATTTGCACAAGGTTGGATGCCTAGCTACTCATGTCCCGTTCCTCGTCCTCAGTGATCTCACTGAAGGTATCTTCTTCCCCCCAGCCACGTACAACACCATGGGTACCAGAGGTGACAACGAGCACCCTGGGATGCCTGTTGTGGTTGGTCTTCCTCCTCCTCCTCCTCAAAGCCACATTCCTCCTCTGACTCCTCTTCCTCACAATCCTCTTCCAGCGTTGCCGCAGGTCCAGCAAGCGATGCTGATAAGGCTGTTTCTGGTGGTGATGGTGACCACAACTCTTCCTCTTCACGCTCATCTACGGCCTGATCCAGCACTCTTCGCAGGGCATGCTCCAGGAAGAAAACAAATGGTATGATGTCGCTGATGGTGCCTTCGGTGCGACTGACTAGGTTTGTCACCTCCTCAAAAGGACGCATGAGCCTACAGGCATTGCGCATGAGCGTCCAGTAACGTGGCAAAAAAATTCCCAGCTCTGCAGAGGCTGTCCTAGCACCCCGGTCATACAAATAGTCATTAACGGCTTTTTCTTGTTGGATCAGGCGGTCGAACATTAGGAGTGTTGAATTCCAATGTGTCAGGCTGTCGCAAATCAAGCGCCTCACTGGCATGTTGTTTCGCCGCTGGATATCTGAAAAGTGCGCCATCACCGTGTAGGAACGCCTGAAATGGCCACACACCTTCCTGACCTGCTTCAGGACGTCCTGTAAGCCTTGGTACTTATGCACAAAGCGTTGTACGATCAGATTACACACATGTGCCATGCACGGCACATGTGTTAACTTGCCCAAATTCAATGCCCCACCAAATTTCTTCCATTGTCACAAACCACTTTGCCGATCTCCAGTTGGTGCGGAGTCAGCCACTGATCCACCTGTGCGTTCAGGGCGGACAGGAGTGCTGGTCCGGTGTGACTCTCTGCTTTCAGGCACGTCAACCCCAAGATGGCATGACACTGCCGTATCCGGGATGTGGAATAGTACCTGGGGAGCTGGGGGGGTGCCGTTGATGTGGAGCAAGATGCAGCAGCAGAAGAGGACTCAGCCGAGGAGGTTATGGAAGAGGATGGAGTAGGAGGAGTAGAGGAGGTGGCAGCAGGCCTGCCTGCAAGTCGTGGCGGTGTCACCAACTCCTCTGCAGAGCCACGAAAACCATGCTTGCCAGCCACCAGCAGGTTTACCCAATGCACAGTGTAGGTGATATACCTGCCCTGACCATGCTTTTATCAGTGGTCAGATGGACCCTTTCCCCAACACTGTGTGCCAGACATGCCATTACTTCCTTTTGCACAATCGAGTACAGGTTGGGGATTGCCTTTTGTGCAAAGAAATTTCGTCCGGGTACCTTCCACTGCGGTGTCCCAAAAGCTACAAATTTTAGGAACGCCTCAGACTCCACCAGCTTGTTTGGTAAAAGCTGGCGGGCTAAGAGTTCAGACAAGCCAGCTGTCAGATGCCGGGCAAGGGGGTGACTTTGTGACATTGGCTTCTTACGCTTAAACATGTCCTTGACAGACACCTGACTGTGGGCAGATGAGCAAGAACTGCTCAAAGTGAGAGGGAGCAAGGAGGACAGCAGTGGTTGACGTGGCTAAAGATGCTGGACCAGGAGGAGGATGGCGGCTTTGAGTTTGTGTGCTGCTTCTACTCATGTGTTGATCCCATAGGCGTTTGAGATGTGCGATCATGAGCCTTTGCAAAGCAGTTGTACCTAGGTGGGTGTTGGACTTCCCACGACTCAGTTTCTTTTGGCACAGGTTGCAAATGGCATCGCTGTTGTCAGAGGCAGACACACACAAAAAATGCCAAACTGCTGAGCTCTGCAATGACGGCATTCTGGTGGTGGCAACAGCATGCGTTGATTGGCGTGCTGTCTGGCTGACCCCGGGTGCCGATGCATGCTGTATGACTGTGCCACTAGCTCCTTGCGAAGACCTCCCCCTGCTTCCAACTCGTCTCCTCCTCCTCTCTGTCTCCCCATCTGAACTTTCCCCCTCTTCTTCATCTCTTCTATCGGGCACCCATGTGACATCTACGGAACGCATCGTCATCATCAACCGCTTCACTTGTATCTGACAAATCAACAAAGGAAGCAGCAGCGGGTACAACATCATCATCATCACACCGTACGTCCATGTCTGTAATGCTGCCTGACTGAGACATATCCCTGTTATCTACATCCTCTGGCAATAATGGTTGCGCATCACTATCACTCATTTCTTCCAACTGATGTGTAAATAACTCCTCTGACAGATCAAGTGAAGCGGCTGTGGTGCTAGTGTTGGTGGTGGCGGCAGGCGGGTGAGTGGTAACTTGAGAGGTGCCCGAAGCTAAGCTGGAGGAGCATAGTGCGTCAAGGTTCCGAGCGGAAGCTGTAGAAGATTGGGTGTCCTCACTGTCCTGTGTTAGCCAGTCAACTATGTCCTCAGAGTCATAACTTTTCGAGTTCAGGGTACGTGGCCTCTGAACACTGGGCATTATTCTAGGGCCAAAGGGAATCACAGCACCACGACCACGACGGCTCCTGCGGGGTGGCCTGCCTCTGCCTGTCATTTTTTTTCCGATTAGTGGTACTATGCGTGCAAGCTACTGTGACAACAGATATGGCACTGTGGCACTGTACACTGGCAGAAGTTGGCAGAGTAGACTCTGTAGGCCTGACACACACGCTTGCAGACAACTAACTGCTATTCAATCTATTACAGTCAAAATTGTATTATTTTTTTTAAATGTACACTACTGTTACACCAGATATGAGTTGCACTGGTGTGACACTGTGCCATGGCAGGCCCTGAAATGCACACGTGTGAAGGAAACTGACTGCTATTATTTAACACAGTCAAAAAAGTGTTGTTTTTTTTAAATGTACTTTTTTTAAGTGATAATCCAGGAGAGACTAATTGTCAGGGTGCCAGGAATCAGACTGAGACTAGAAGTGAAAAAATAATCACACCTTTATTAATAACAAAAAAATAATAAAAAGTCCACAAGTCAAATAACAAGCCAGGAGTCAAAACCAAAAACGTGACCCACAGGTCTTTTCCCACACTCTCGGCTAGATTACGAGTTGTGCGTTAGGGTAAAAAAGCAGCGTTAACAGGTCCTAATGCTGCTTTTTTACACCCGCTGCTATTACGAGTCTTGAAGGTTTAGGGTCACAGCACACTTTTATGGTCTTACAGCATAACGACTTACGGAAACTTCTATTTTCAATGGGACTTCCATAGCGCCGGTATTACGAGACTGTCCTGGGAGGCTAAAAAGTGAGCAGTACACCCTACCCAGTCAAGAGTCCTAATGCATTTAAAAGTCAGTAGTTAAGAGTTTTATGGTACAACGCCATAACATAAAACTCATAACTAAAGCGCTAAAAAGTACACTAACACCCATAAACTACCTATTAACCCCTAAACCGAGGCCCTCCCGCATCACAAACACTATAAAACATTTTTTATCCCCTAATCTGCCTCTCCGGACATCGCTGTAACTCTAATAAACATATTAACCCCTAAACCGCCACACTCCCTCCTCGCAAACATTAGTTAAATATTATTAACCCCTAATCTGCCGTCCCTAACATCGCCGCCACCTACCTACATTTATTAACCCCTAATCTGCCACCCCCAACATCGCCGCCACTATATTAAATGTATTAACCCCTAAATCTAAGTCTAACCCTAACACCCCCTAACTTAAATATAATTTAAATACATCTAAATAAATATTACTATAATTAACTAAATTATTCCTATTTAAAACTAAATACTTACCTATAAAATAAACCCTAACCTAAGTTACAATAACACCTAACACTACACTATAATTAAATAAATTAACTAAATTAAATACAATTACCTAAATTAAATTAAATTAGCTAAAGTACAACCCCCCCACTAAATTACAGAAAATAAAAAACAAATTAAAGATATTTAAACTAATTACACCTAATCTAATAGCTCTATAAAATAAAAAAAAGTCCCCCCAAAATAAAAAAAAAACCCTAGCCTAACTAAACTACCAATAGCCCTTAAAAGGGCCTTTTGCGGGGCATTGCCCAAAAAAAATCAGCTCTTTTACCTGTAAAAAAAAATACAAACAACCCCCCCAACAGTAAAACCCACCACCCACACAACCAACCCCCAAATAAAATACTATCTAAAAAAACCTAAGCTCCCCATTGCCCTGAAAAGGGCATTTGGATGGGCATTGCCCTTAAAAGGGCAGTTAGCTGTTTTGAGGCCCAAACCCTAATCTAAAAAATAAAACCCACCCAATACACCCTTAAAAAAACCTAAGACTAACCCCCTGAAGATCGACTTACAGTTCTGAAGACCGGACATCCATCCTCAAGGAAGCGGTAGAAGTCTTCATCCAACCGGGCCGAAGTCCTCAACGAAGCCGGGAGAAGTCTTCATCTAAGCCGGGCAAAGTGGTCCTCCAGGCGGGCAGAAGTCTTCATCCAGACGGCAACTTCTATCTTCATCCATCCGACACGGAGCATCCTCTTCAAACGACGGCTTCTTACTGAATGACGGTTCCTTTAAGTGACGTCATCCAAGATGGCATCCCATAGATTCCAATTGGCTGATAGAATTCTATCAGTCAATCGGAATTAAAGGGACAGTAAAGTCAAAATTAAACTTTCAGATTCAGATAGGGCATGCAATTTTAAACAACTTTCCAATTTACTTTTATCATCAAATTTGCTTTGTTCCCTTGGTGGTATTTTTGAAAAGCTAAACCTAGCTAGGCTCAAACTGATTTCTAAACAGTTGAAAACCACCTCTTAGCTCAGAACATTTTGAAAGTTTTTCACAGTTAGACAGTGTTAGGTTATGTGTGTCATATAGATAACATTGTGCTCACTCCCGTGAAGTTATTTAGGAGTCTTCACTGATTGACTACACTGCATGTCTGTCAAAAGCACTTAGATAAGGAGGCTGTCTGCAGAAGCTTAGATACAAGGTAATCACAGAGGTAAAAAGTATTTTAATATAACTGTGCAAAAATGGGGAATGGTTAATAAAGGGATTATCTATCTTTTTAAATAAGAAAAATGTTGGTGCTTACTGTCCCTTTAAGGTAGAAAAATTCCTATTGGCTGATGCAGTCAGCCAATAGGATTAAGCTCACATTCTATTGGATGATTGGAACAGCCAATAGAATGCAAGCTCAATCCTATTGGCTGATTGGATCAGCCAATAGGATTGAACTTCAATCCTATTGGCTGATCCAATCAGCCAATAGGATTTTTTCTACCTTAATTCCAATTAACTGATAGAATTCTATCAGCCAATCGGAATCTAAGGGACGCAATCTTGGATGACGTCACTTAAAGGAACCGTCATTCAGTAAGAAGCCGTCGTTTGAAGAGGATGCTCCGCGCCGGATGTCTTGAAGATGGAGCCCCTCCGCGTCGGATGGATGAAGATAGAAGATGCCGTCTGGATGAAGACTTCTGCCCGTCTGGAGGACCACTTCGCCCGGCATGGATGAAGACTTCTCCCGGCTTCGTTGGGGACTTCGGCCCGGTTGGGTGAAGACTTCTGCCGCTTCCTTGAGGATGGATGTCGGGTCTTCAGAACTGTAAGTCGATCTTCAGGGGGTTAGTGTTAGGTTTTTTTTAAGGCTGTATTGGGTGGTTTTTATTTTTAGATTAGGGTTTGGGCCGCAAAAGAGCTAACTGCCCTTTTAAGGGCAATGCCCATCCAAATGCCCTTTTCAGGGCAATGGGGAGCTTAGGTTTTTTTAGATAGTATTTTATTTGGGGGGTTGGTGTGTGGGTAGTGGGTTTTACTGTTGAGGGGGTTGTTTGTATTATTTTTTTTACAGGTAAAAGAGCTGATTACTTTTGGGCAATGCCCCGCAAGAGGCCCTTTTAAGGGCTATTGGTAGTTTAGTTTAGGCTAGGGTTTTATTTTTATTTTGATAGGGCTAATAGATTAGGTGTAATTAGTTTAAATATCTGTAATTTGTTTATTATTTTCTGTAATTTAGGGGGGGGGGGGTTGTACTTTAGCTAATTTAATTTAGGTAATTGTATTTAATTTAGTTAATTTATTTAATTATAGTGTAGTGTTAGGTATTATTGTAACTTAGGTTAGGTTTTATTTTACAGGAACTTTTGTATTTATTTTAGCTAGGTAGTTATTAAATAGTTAATAACTATTTAATAACTATTTTACCTAGTTAAAATAAATACAAACTTGCCTGTAAAATAAAAATAAACCCTAAGCTAGCTACAATGTAACTATTAGTTATATTGTAGCTAGCTTAGGGTTTATTTTATAGGTAAGTATTTAGTTTTAAATAGGAATAATTTAGTTAATTATAGTAATTTTATTTAGATGTATTTAAATTATATTTAAGTTAGGGGGTGTTAGGGTTAGACTTAGGTTTAGGGGGGGTTAATACATTTAGTATAGTGGCGGCGACGTTGGGGGCGGCAGATTAGGGGTTAATAAGTGTAGGTAGGTTGCAGCGACATTGGGGGCAGCAGATTAGGGGTTAATAAATATAATGTAGGTGGCGGCGATGTTGGGGGCAGCAGATTAGGGGTTCTTAACTATAATGTAGGTGGCGGCGGTGTCCGGAGCGGCAGATTAGGGGTTAAAAAATATAATGCAGGTGTCGGCGATGTCGGGGGCGGCAGATTAGGGGTTAATAAGTGTATGATTGGGGTGTTTAGACTCGGGGTTCATGTTAGGGTGTTAGGTGTAAACATAAAATGTGTTTCCCCATAGTAATCAATGGGGCAGCGTTACTGAGTTTTACGCTGCTTTTTTACAGGTGTTAGACTTTTTCTCAGCCGGCTCTCCCCGTTGATTCCCATGGGGAAATCGTGCACGAGCACGTACGACCAGCTCACCACTGACTTAAGCAGCGCTGGTATTGGAGTGCAGTAAGGAGCAAAATTTTGCTCAACGCTCACTTCTTGCCTTTTAACGCTGGGTTTGTAAAAACCCATAATACCAGCGCTGCATGTAAGTGAGCGGTGAGAGAAAACTGCTCGTTAGCACAACACAGCTCAAGACGAAAAACTCGTAATCTAGCCGCCTGTGTTTTGTATTTATTTATAAAGTTATAAGTATATAAGTTATTATTATTATTGTTCAGTCAGTTCTATGACTTATGTTATTACAGCAAGCCAGGAGGATAGGGCATTTAATTACTTATGTGTGTGCTTGTTTAGATAAATATGTGTGTGTGTGTCAGTGTGTGCTTATACGTATGTGTGAGATTGTGTGTGCTTGTGTAGATATATATGTGTGTGTGTGTCAGTGTGTGTGCATATACATATGTGTGAGATTGTGTGTGCTTGTGTAGATATATATGTGTGTGTGTCAGTGTGTGTGTATACATATGTGTTATATGTGTGTGCTTGTGTAGATATATATGTGTGTGTGTCACTGTGTGTGTATACATATGTGTTATATGTGTGTGCTTGTGTAGATATATATGTGTGTGTGTCACTGTGTGTGTATACATGTGTTATATGTGTGTGCTTGTGTAGATATATATGTGTGTGTGTCACTGTGTGTGTATACATATGTGTTATATGTGTGTGCTTGTGTAGATATGTGTGTGTGTCACTGTGTGTGTATACATATATGTGTTATATGTGTGTGCTTGTGTAGATATATATGTGTGTGTGTCACTGTGTGTGTATACATATGTGTTATATGTGTGTGCTTGTGTAGATATATATGTGTGTGTGTCACTGTGTGTGTATACATATGTGTTATATGTGTGTGCTTGTGTAGATATGTGTGTGTGTCACTGTGTGTGTATACATATGTGTTATATGTGTGTGCTTGTGTAGATATATATGTGTGTGTGTCACTGTGTGTATACATATGTGTGATATGTGTGTGTCAGTGTGTGTATACATATGTGTGATATGTGTGTGCTTGTGTAGATATATGTGTGTGTCAGTGTGTGTGTATACATATGTGTGATATGTGTGTGCTTGTGTAGATATGTGTGTGTCAGTGTGTGTGTATACATATATGTGATATGTGTGTGCTTGTGTAGATATATATATATGTGTGTGTCAGTGTGTGCGTATACATATGTATGATATGTCTGTGTTTGTGTATATATGTGTGTGTGTGTGTCAGTGTGTGCGTATACCTATGTGTGATATGTGTGTGCTTGTGTAGATATGTGTGTGTGTCAGTGTGTCTGTATACATATGTGTGATATGTCTGTGTTTGTGTATATGTGTGTGTGTGTCAGTGTGTGCGTATACATATGTGTGATATGTGTGTGCTTGTGTAGATATATATATGTGTGTGTGTGTGTGTCAGTGTGTGTGTATACATATGTGTGATATGTGTGTGTGCTTGTGTAGATATGTGTGTGTGTCAGTGTGTCTGTATACATATGTGTGATATGTGTGCGTGTGTTTCAGTGTGTGTTTATACATATGTGTGAGATTGTGTGTGCTTGTGTAGATATATGTGTGTGTCAGTGTGTGTGTATACATATGTGTGATGTGTTTGTGTGTGTATATATATATATATATATGTGTGTGTGTGTGTCAATGTGTGCATATACATATGTGTGATATGTCTGTGTTTGTGTATATATGTGTGTCAGTGTGTGCGTATACATATGTGTGATGTGTGTGTATATACATATGTGTGATATGTGTGTGCTTGTGCAGATATATGTGTGTGTGTCAGTGTGTGTGTATACATATGTGTGATATGTGTGTTTGTGTAGATATATATGTGTGTGTCAGTGTGTGCATATACATATGTGTGAGATGTGTGTGTCAGTGTATGTGTGTCAGTGTGTGCGTATACATATGTGTGATATGTGTGTGTGTCAGTGTGCCTGTATACATATGTGTGATATGTGTGTGCTTGTGTAGATATGTGTGTGTGTCAGTGTGTGTGTATACATAGATATGTTTGTGTGTGTGTCAGTGTGTACATATACATATGTGTGAGATGTGTGTGTTTGTGTAGATATATATGCGTGTGTCAGTGTGTGTTTATACATATGTGTGAGATGTGTTTGTGTAGATATATATGCGTGTGTCAGTGTGTGTATACATATGTGTGAAATGTGTGTGTGCGTGTGTGTGTAGATATTTATGTGTGTGTGTGTCAGTGTGTGCGTATACATATGTGTGATATGTGTGTGTGTATATCTATATATATATATGTGTGTGCCAGTGCGTGCATATACATGTGTGATATGTGTGTGTGTTTGTGTAGATATGTGTGTGTTTGTCAGTGTGTGTTTATACATATGTGTGATATGTGTGTGCTTGTGTAGATATGTGTGTGTTTGTCAGTGTGTGTGTATACATATGTGTGATATGTGTGCGTTTGTGTAGATATGTGTGTGTGTGTATACATATGTGTGAGATGTGTTTGTTTGTGTAGATATGTGTGTGTGTGTCAGTGTGTACATATACATATGTGTGAGATGTGTGTGTGTGTGTGTATACATATGTGTGAGATGTGTGTGTGTATACATATGTGTGAGATGTGTGTGTTTGTGTAGATATGTGTGTGTGTGTCAGTGTGTGCGTATACATATGTGTGATATGTGTGTGTGTGTATATCTATATATATATGTGTGTGCCAGTGCGTGCATATACATGTGTGATATGTGTGTGTGTTTGTGTAGATATGTGTGTGTGTGTCAGTGTGTGTGTATACATATGTGTGATATGTGTGTGCTTGTGTAGATATGTGTGTGTTTGTCAGTGTGTGTGTATGCATATGTGTGATATGTGTGTGTGTATACATATGTGTGATATGTGTGTGACACACATATATATATATATATATCTACACAAACACACATCACACATATGTATATGCACACAGTGACGCAAATATCTACATAAGCAAATACAATCTCTCACAAATTTATACGCACACACTGACAAACACACACACACATATCTACACAAGAACATACAGTGGGGCAAAAAATTATTTAGTCGGCCACCAATTGTGCAAGTTCTCCCACTTAAGAAGATGAGAGAGGCCTGTAATTTTCATCATAGGTATACCTCAACTATGAGAGACAAAATGTGGAAACAAATCCAGACAATCACATTGTCTGATTTGGAAAGAATTTATTTGCAAATTATGGTGGAAAATAAGTATTTGGTTAATATCAAAAGTTCATCTCAATATTTTGTTATATGTCCTTTGTTGGCAATGACAGAGGTCAAACGTTTTCTGTAAGTCTTCACAAGGTTGTCACACACTGTTGCCTGTATGTTGGCCCATTCCTGCATGCAGATCTCCTCTAGAGCAGTGATGTTTTGGGGATGTTGCTGGGCAACATGGACTTTCAACTCCCTCCAAAGGTTTTCTATGGGGTTAAGATCTGGAGACTGGCTAGGCCACTCCAGGACCTTGAAATGCTTCTTACGAAGCCACTCCTTTGTTGCCCGTGCAGTGTGTTTGGGAACATTGTCATGCTGAAAGACCCAGCCACGTTTCATCTTCAATGCCCTTGCTGATGGAAGGAGGTTTGCACTCAAAATCTCACCATACATGGCCCCATTCATTCTTTCATGTACAAGGATCAGTCGTCCTGTTCCCTTTGCAGAGAAACAGCCCCAAAGCATGATGTTGCCACCCCCATGCTTCACTACCTACCTACTTATGGTGTTCTTTGGTTACAACTCAGAATTCTCTCTCCTCCAAACATGACGAGTTGTGTTTCTACCAAACAGTTCTACTTTGGTTTTATCTGACCATATGACAATCTCCCAATCCACTTCTGGATCATCCAAATGCTCTCTAGCATACTTCAGACGGGCCCAGACATGTACTGGCTTAAGCAGGGGGATACGTCTGGCACTGCAGGATCTGAGTCCCTGGCGGCGTAGTGTGTTACTGATGGTAGCCTTTGTTACGTTGGTCCCAGCTCTCTGCAGGTCATTCACTAGGTCACCCAATGTGGTTCTGGGATGTTTGCTCACCATTCTTGTGATCATTTTGACCCCACGGGGTGAGATCTTGCATGGAGCCCCAGATCGAGGGAGATTATCAGTGGTCTTGTATGTCTTCCATTTTCTAATTATTGCTCCCACAGTTGATTTCTTCACACCAAGCTGCTTGCCTATTGCAGATTCAGTCTTCCCAGCCTAGGTGACCAAATACTTATTTTCCACCATAATATGCAAATAATTTTTTTCCAAATCAGACAATGTGATTGTCTGGATTTGTTTCCACATTTTCTCTCTCATAGTTGAGGTATACCTATGATGAAAATTACAGGCCTCTCTCATCTTCTTAAGTGGGAGAACTTGCACAATTGGTGGCTGACTAAATACTTTTTTGCCCCACTGTACATATCAAACATATGTATATGCACACACTGACACACACAAACATATCTACACAAATACGCACACATATCTACACAATCACACACATAATTATCACACATGTATATGCACACACCAAAATATATACAGTATATATATATATATATATATATATATATATATATATATATATATATATATATATATATACAGTGTGTACATATACATGTGATATGTGTGTGTGTCAGTGTGTGTATACATATGTGTGATATGTGTGTGTTTGTGTAGATGTGTGTGTGTCAGTGTGTGCGTATACATATGTGTGATATGTGTGTGTTTGTGTAGATATGTGTGTGTCAGTGTGTGTGTATACATATGTGTGTGTTTGTGTACACACACTGACACACACAAACATATCTACACAAACACACACACATATCACACATGTATATGCACACGCTGACACACACACACATATATATCTACACAGTGTGTGCATATACATGCGTGATATGTGTGTGTGTTTGTGTAGATATGTGTGTGTGTCAGTGTATGCGTATACATATGTGTGAAATGTGTGTGATTGTGTAGATCAGTGTGTGCATATACATATGTGTGATGTCTGTGTGCTTGTGTAGATATGCGCATGTGTGTGTCCGTGTGTGCGTATACATTTGTGTGAGATTGTGTGTGCTTGTGTAGATATATGTGTGTGTGTGTGTGTGTGTGTGTCAGTGTGTGCATATACATATGTGTGATATGTGTTTGTGTAGATATGTGTATGTGAGTCAGTGTGTGCGAATACATATTTGTGATATGTGTGTGTTTGTGTAGATATGTGTGTGTGTGTGTGTGTCAGTGTGTACTTATACATATGTGTGATATGTGTGTGCTTGTGTAGATATGTACAGTACATTTGTGTGAGATAGACAGTGAAGGGTAGAATAGCCCGTAACAAACATAAGAATTAAGGCCCTTAGGAGAATTAAGGCCCTTAGGAGTGTGCTGCTGTGAAGTGGCAAAAATGTTGCATTAGTGTGGGTGAGGATTGGGCTTACTTATAAGAAGCTAGGTTACAGGCCCCATACCCTCTTTCCAGCTCGTCTTCACAGCTTGCAGGATCTGTCATTCTGTCTGGTACCAGTCTGCTGCAGCATGGATCGTTCAGCCGAAGTACCTGTGAGGATGGATGAATTGGAAAAGCTTATGATTGGGGACTTTGACTCTGAGGAGGATGTCGTGCCACCATCACCCCAAGACCCGGTGTGTCGTGCCTCGGTCTCCTCCTCCTTATACCCCGAGGTCCATGTGGTCCCCCCCTTCCCAGGTCCCTCTGTGTGTGGTCCTCCCGTCATGCCCCCCTCCTCTTGATCCCAGTGCGGGCGGGACCAGGGTTATTGTGTCGGTGGCTGGGCCTAGTGGGAGCATCTTGGCCTTACCTTTGCTGTCGGTTACCCTATCCGGCGATGCAGTGTCTGCTGTGGTCGCACTCCTCCAGTCCTTAGCGTCGGTTCTGGCGGGCGGTAGTCTTCCCTTGGCGGGCATTGGGTCTCCTCTCCCATCTCTGGCTCATCTGTCAGCTTCTGCGGCGCAGGAACCGTCATCCATGCGGGCAGCCATGTCCGCTTCGGATGACGTCACTTCTGGTTTGGCCGTTTCTGATGACGTCACTTCCGGGCTGGCCGTTTCTGGTGACGTCATTTCCGGTCCAGCCATTCAAGTAGCGGCAGGAAAGCGTGTAGCATCGTCTTCGCCTCCGTGTGCTCAGGTAAGAGAGGAGTACCTCGGTGGGGGGTGAGGCCCGTAGGGGGGCGCAGCTTGCCACAGGGGTATCACACTCGCTTGGGGGCAATGTGTTTGGTGCTTTTGGGGGCCAAGGCCAAGAGCCATGTGGGGACAATTTGCAGGGTGGCGAGTCGCAAGTAGGGGGCACTACTGGTGACTATGAACAGGCCGCAGGCCTGACAGGGGGCACACCAGTTTCAATGGATGCTTTAGGGCCTCAGCCATTATCTAATCAGGCAGGGGGCAAGAAGTGGGCCTGTAGTAATTTGCGGCCTAGTAGGAGCCATGTGGCCTCATCGTGCAGCACTCACAGTGCATCACGGGGTGCACGTGGGTCGCCTGCGGGTGTGGCCCTCAGCGGAGCCTTCACAGGCGTTATTACAAGGGCTTCTGCTAAGAAAGTCCTTAGCATCATGCCCAGTTTATGCCAAGGGGTTCCAATGAGCGCAGAACAGGGCCCGGGAAGGCAGGTTCAGTTTGCTAATGCAGTGTTGGATGTGCACATGGGCGGTGTGTCTGACAGTATGGAGTCTGCATGTGACATAGGGCACAGGAGTGTTAGCCCAGGGGGGTTTGATGCCTTTGTTGATCGGCCTTCGTCCTCCCCCTGTGGTACTCCTCTCTCTCTCATTTTTCATTTCAGGATACCATGGAGTCTCAGAATGCTTTGGTTGCCGTGCAGTCCAGTCCAGTTGGTTGTGATGAGGAGGAGCAGAGCTGTGAGCAGCCATCACCTTCCTCTGATTCCTTGCCGGTGCAGCGTCCTCTTGTGGGCATAGGGGCTTTAGTTTATCTTCTGATCATTCTGGGTCTAAAAGCGATAGATCACTGGGGTTGGAGGCCAAGGGTCAGAAGAGAATGTATAGGATGATGAAATGGTTAGTTGAGGAAAGAAAGGCCATGGGTCTCCCCCTCCTCCTGGCTCGTCCCACATGGAGCCCCGTGTTCCATTGCCGACACCTCCCGCGCCAGCAGGAGTTGCTATCCCTGAGGCGACAAATAGACGGAAGGCGGCTATGTATGGGGACACGGATCCGTGGCCCTCATTTAGTTTTCATGACCATCTCAAGTCTAAAATGGTTAGGCGGATTCAGGAAGGTAAATATGTCCACATGTTTGAACTCTCGGCCGAGGCCTACCGCCAGAAAAAAATGACGGAGGATGGTACAGGCCCCAAGAAGTTCAAAAGGCCTGATTCGTTTGACGAGTGGCGTAAATGTTTTCGGGTGTACGCGTCGTGTTATGTCACTAAATTTCCCGATCAGACATTGGATATTCTGAAATATCAGGATTCCATTGAAACCGTTTATGAACGATACAAGGAAGGGGCGACTACGATGTGGCGTTTTGCAGGAAGAAGGTTGGTAACCCTCTCCTGTCTTTCAGGGACGTAGACTCGCGACTATGGGCGCAGTTGGGGCCTGAAAAGCAGGTCGTACCTGGGCAGGTCCCCGCAAAACCTTCTGGCACCCGAGCCTCCCAGCGTTCTTGACGGCTCGGCCCCAAGCCTTTCACTGCTGGAAAGGGCAGCCTCCCTGCTGAGAGATGGCTTCTGCTTTATCCTGATAAAGGGGCTGCTGATTTACTTCGCATTGGCCTCCGATGGGGATTTACTATCCCAGTCGGCTCTGCAGTTGTGGGTTCTTCTGTTCGCAGGAATCTAAAGTCTGTGTATCAATTTCCCAGCATAGTGAGGGAGAAATTGAGCAAAGAGATAGCTTTGGGTTGCATGGCCGGCTCGTTTGGGGAGATTCCGATTCCGGGGTTGGTTATCTCCCCTTTGGGGGTTGTTCCAAAGAAGGAGCCGGGTAAGTTTCAGCTCATCCAGCACCTGTCCTTTCCAAAGGGGCGGTCAGTTAATGATGCTATCTCTCCCAAGCTTAGTTCAGTTCATTACCAGTCCGTCAACGTCACAATTGCGCTGGTCCGAAGGGCCGGGGCATGGGCCTGTTTAGCAAAACTGGATGTGGAATCAAGGTTTTGGCTCCTTCCCATTCACCCCTCTTCCTTTCGCCTCATGGGATGTTGGTTTGAGGAGAAGTATTTTGTGGACAAATGCTTGCCTATGGGTTGCTCCATCTCCTGTGCCTATTTTGAAGCTTTTAATAGTTTCTTGCACTGGGCCATGGCGGCGGTTGCTGGTTTCGATGGCCTAGCACACTATTTGGATAACTTCTTGCTTGTAGGGCATGCAGGGTCTGCTGAATGTGCTTTCTTGATGAAGGTCACTAGACTCCTGCTGGCCAGAATGGGAGTCCCTTTGGCTGAGGACCAGACCCAGGGTCCTTGTACGTGCCTCACTTTTCTGGGCATTGAAATTGACTCGGCGGCAAGACAGTGTAGTTTGCCGCAAGAAAAAATTGCCCACATGTTAGGGGCTGTAAGGTCCATGAATTCTGAGCCTTATGGGTCTGTATAGGACCTTCAGACTCTATTGGGCCTCCTGAATTTTGCGGGTAGGATTATTCCTATGGGTATTCCTTTGACGGCTCGAATGGCAATTGTGCGGGGAGCGGTCCCAAACGCGCAGGTATCGCGTGTCACCTGAGATGGTGGATGACCTCGCTGTATGGGAGCATTTTCTGAGCCATTTTAATGGAATTTTCCTGTGGCGGAAGGCTGTTCCTTCCAACTCGGCGATTCAATTGTTCACGGATGCAGCAGGGTCCCATGGGTACTGCTGACCACATTAGATCACTGGGGAGATGGAGGTTTAAGAGATACCTGTTGTATGTTAGGCCTTTAACTGTGTGAATGTTTGTTTCCACTTGCGATGTTCCCTGCTTAACTGTTATTTCTTTGCAGGGCCGAGGGACGGTCCATTGAGAGTGTGGATCACGGGTCACTCCTTCATTCCATTGGGCGGAGCTGAGAGCGATCACGAGTCCTGATGGGCGTCAGCTGGGGTTCCCATTAGATGGTTGGGGCATAGGGGTCTGACTTGGCAGGGTCTGCCTGAGTTACTGCATGGGGCGTTGCATAGGTGGGAGAAACCCCACGTTATGATCATTCACGCCGGGAGGAATTATATGGGGCTCTTACCGTGCAAGCAGCTCAGTGCGGTGATTCAGTCCGATCTGCGCACTTTTCAGACGTGGGTTCCCAATGCAAAGTTAGGGTTGTCCAACATTAACATGCAGTCCCACAGGGCGGCCTTTCAGGTTCAGAAGAAGCTTAATTGGGAAGTTAGGATCTTCCTAGGACAGTTAGGAGGTTTTGTTGTGGAACATGGGAACATCACAACAGCTGAGATGAGCCTCTACAGGAGGGACGGGGTGCACCTCTCTGAGAGGGGCATTGACCTGTTCCTGTGTAATTTGAGGCGTGCTATTATGTTACATATATGAGGGTGGCGGCAAGAGCTGTGCCTGTTGGGCCGTCTCTTGTGGCGTTTGGCTCGTGCCCCGGTTTGCCATCAGAGGTAGAGTGACGGCTGCCCAGGGGAGGGTAGTCTCTGCAGGCGTGTGCCTGGGGTCCCTTCCCCATTTTAAAGAGACAGAGAACTCCCTAAGCCTTCTGCCTGCAGCTAAGCTCCGCTTGTGTGGGCATTCACGGGCGCTGCCCATCTTCCTAGCAGGGGGTTGCTTACTCTCCTAGCTAGATTTGACTTGTTGCTTCCAGCCGGTTCTCTTGTTCCATAATAAACGTGACCCACGGGTCTTTTCCCACACTCTGTGTTTTGTGTTTATTTATAAAGTTATAAGTATATAAGTTTTTATTATTATTGTTCAGTCAGTTCTATGACTGTTATGTTATTACAGCAAGCCAGGAGGATAGGGCATTTAATTACTTAAGACAGTGGAGGGCAGATTAGCCCGTAACAAAGATAAGAAATAAGGCCCTTAGGAGTGTACTGCTGTGAAGTGGCAACAATGTTGCATTAGTGTGGGTGGGGATTGCGCTTACCTATAAGAAGCTAGGTTACAGGCCCAAGACCCTCGTTCCAGATTGTCTTCATAGCTTCCCTCCCTTGAATCTGGTAAGGTGGCAATCTTTAGGCTGGGCATGAGGATGAGGGCTAGGTCTCTCGTTTCCTTAAGTCCAAGGACGGTAGTTTTTGGCTCCCCAGGCAGTGGCATGTACACGCACCTAGTCACACCTGGTCCTAGTGGTTTGGAGTTCTATGTTTTACACCCTAGTTAGGAGGTTGGCCCGCACCCCGGTTTGCCATCAGAGGTAGAGTGACGGCTGCCCAGGGGAGGGTAGTCTCTGCAGGCGCGCGTCTGGGGTCCCTACCCCATGCTAAAGATGCCGAGAACTCCCTAAGCCTTCTGCGTGCAGCTAAGCTCCACTTGTGTGGGCATTCACGGGCACGGCCCATCTTTCTAGCAGGGGGTTGCTTACCCTCCTAGCTAGATTGCCGCCACCTGGTATAGGTTTGCCTTGTTGCTTCCAGCCGGTTCTCTTGTTCCATAATAAACGTGACCAACGGGTCTTTTCCCACACTCTCAGCTAGATTATGAGTTGTGCGTTAGGGTAAAAAAGCAGCATTAACAGGTCCTAACGCTACTTTTTTACGCCCGCTGCTATTACGAGTCTTGAAGGTTTAGGGTCACAGCACACTTTTATGGCCTTACCGCAAAACGACTTACGTAAACTTCGTAAAGTCTGTTTTCAATGGGACTTCCATAGCGCGGGTATTACGAGTCTGTCCTGGGAGGCCATAAAGTGAGCAGTACACCCTACCCAGTCAAGAGTCCTAAAGCATTTAAAAGTCAGTAGTTAAGAGTTTTATGGTACAACATCATAACATAAAACTCATAACTAAAGCGCTAAAAAGTACACTAACACCCATAAACTACCTATTAACCCCTAAACCGAGGCCCTCCCGCATCACAAACACTATAATACATTTTTTAACTCCTAATCTGCCACTCCGGACATCGCCGCAACTATAATAAACATATTAACCCCTAAACCGCCGCACAAACATTAGTTAAATATTATTAACCCCTAATCTGCCGTCCCTAACATCGCCGCCACCTACCTACATTTATTAACCACTAATCTGCCACCCCCAACGCCGCCGCTACTATATTAAATGTATTAACCCCTAAATCTAAGTCTAACCCTAACACCCCCTAACTTAAATATAATTTAAATACATCTAAATAAAAATTACTATAATTAACTGCTCGTGCACGATTTCCCCATAGGAATCAACGGGGATAGCCGGCTGAGAAAAAGTCTAACACCTGTAAAAAAGCAGCGTAAAACTCAGTAACGCTGCTCCATTGATTACTATGGGGAAACACATTTTATGTTTACACCTAACACCCTCCAGACACCACCGCCACCTACATTATATTTATTAAGCCCTAATCTGCCATCCCCAATGTCGCCGCAACCTACCTACACTTATTAACCCCTAATCTGCCGCCCCCAACGTCGCTGCCACTATACTAAATGTATTAACCCCTAAACCAACGTCTTACCCTAACCCTAACACCCCCTAACTTAAATATAATTTAAATACATCTAAATAAAATTACTATAATTAACTAAATTATTCCTATTTAAAACTAAATACTTACTAACTAATAGTTACATTGTATCTAGCTTAGGTTTTATTTTTATTTTACAGGCAAGTTTGTATTTATTTTAACTAGGTAGAATAGTTATTAAATAGTTATTAACTATTTAATAACTACCTAGCTAAAATAAATACAAAAGTACATGTAAACTAAAACCTAACCTAAGTTACAATAACACCTAACACTACACTATAATTAAATAAATTAACTAAATTAAATACAATTACCTAAATTAAATTAAATTAGCTCAAGTACAAAAAAAACCTCACTAAATTACAGAAAATAAAAAACAAATTACAGATATTTAAACTAATTACACCTAATCTAATAGCCCTATCAAAATAAAAAGCCCCCCCCACAAATAAAAAAAACCCTACCCTAAACTAAACTACCAATAGCCCTTAAAAGGGCCTTTTGTTGGGCATTGCCCCAAAGAAATCAGCTCTTTTACCTGTAAAAAAAAAAATACAAAATTCCCCCAACAGTAAAACCCACCACCCACACAACCAACCCCCAAATAAAATACTATCTAAAAAAACCTAAGCTCCCCATTGCCCTGAAAAGGGCATTTGGATGGGCATTGCCCTTAAAAGGGCAGTTAGCTCTTTTGCGGCCCAAACCCTAATCTAAAAAATAAAACCCACCCAATACACCCTTAAAAAAACCTAACACTAACCCCCTGAAGATCGACTTACAGTTCTGAAGACCGGACATCCATCCTCAAGGAAGCGGTAGAAGTCTTCATCCAACCAGGCCGAAGTCTTTAACGAAGCCGGGAGAAGTCTTCATCTAAGCCGGGCAAAGTGGTCCTCCAGACGGGCAGAAGTCTTCATCCAGACGGCAACTTCTATCTTTATCCATCCGACGCGGAGCATCCTCTTCAAACGACGGCTTCTTACTGAATGACGGTTCCTTTAAGTGACGTCATCCAAGATGGCATCCCATAGATTCCGATTGGCTGATAGAATTCTATCAGTCAATCGGAATTAAAGGGACAGTAAAGTCAAAACTAAACTATCATGATTCAGATAGGGCATGCAATTTTAAACAACTTTCCAATTTACTTTTATCATCAAATTTGCTTTGTTCCCTTGGTGGTATTTTTGAAAAGCTAAACCTAGCTAGGCTCAAACTGATTTCTAAAGATTTGAAAACCGCCTCTTAGCTCAGAGCATTTTGAAAGTTTTTCACAGTTAGACAGTGTTAGTTAATGTGTGTCATATAGATAACATTGTGCTCACTCCCGTGAAGTTATTTAGGAGTCTTCACTGATTGACTACACTGCATGTCTGTCAAAAGCACTTAGATAAGGAGGCTGTCTGCAGAGGCTTAGATACAAGGTAATCACAGAGGTAAAAAGTATATTAATATAACTGTGCAAAAATGGGGAATGGTTAATAAAGGGATTATATATCTTTTTAAATAAGAAAAATGTTGGTGTTTACTGTCCCTTTAAGGTAGAAAAATTCCTTTTGGCTGATGCAATCAGCCAATAGGATTGAGCTCACATTCTATTGGCTGATTGGAACAGCCAATAGAATGCATGCTCAATCTTATTGGCTGATTGGATCAGCCAATAGGATTTAACTTCAATCCTATTGGCTGCTCTAGTCAGCCAATAGGATTTTTTCTACCTTAATTCCGATTGGCTGATAGAATTCTATCAGCCAATCGGAATCTAAGGGACGCCATCTTGGATGACATCACTTAAAGGAACCGTCATTCAGTAAGAAGCCGCGCCGGATGTCTTGAAGATGGAGCCCCTCCGCGTCGGATGGATGAATATAGAAGATGAAGATGCCATCTGGATGAAGACTTCTGCCGTCTGGAGGACCACTTCGCCCAGCTTGGATGAAGACTTCTCCCGGCTTCGTTGAGGACTTCAGCCCGGTTGGGTGAAGACTTCTGCTGCTTCCTTGAGGATGGATGTCGGGTCTTCAGAACTGTAAGTCGATCTTCAGGGGGTTAGTGTTAGGTTTTTTTAAGGGTGTATTGGGTGGGTTTTATTTTTTAGATTAGGGTTTGGGCCGCAAAAGAGCTAACTGCCCTTTTAAGGGCAATGCCCATCCAAATGCCCTTTTCAGGGCAATGGAGAGCTTAGGTTTTTTTAGATAGTATTTTATTTGGGGGTTGGTTGTGTGGGTGGTGGGTTTTACTGTTGGGGGGGTTGTTTGTATTTTTTTTTTAAAGGTAAAAGAGCTGATTACTTTGGGGCAATGCGCCACAAAACACCCTTTTAAGGGCTATTGGTAGTTTAGTTTAGGCTAGGGTTTTTTTTTTATTTTGGGGGGGCTTTTTTTTATTTTTATACGGCTATTAGATTAGGTGTAATTAGTTTAAATATCTGTAATTTGTTTATTATTTTCTGTAATTTAGTTTTTTTTTGTACTTGAGCTAATTTAATTTAATTTAGGTAATTGTATTTAATTTAGTTAATTTATTTAATTATAGTGTAGTGTTAGGTGTTAGTGTAACTTAGGTTAGGTTTTAGTTTACAGGTACTTTTGTATTTATTTTAACTAGGTAGTTATTAAATAGTTAATAACTATTTAATAACTATTGTACCTAGTTAAAATAAATACAAACTTGCCTGTAAAATAAAAATAAAACCTAAGCTAGATACAATGTAACTATTAGTTATATTGTAGCTATCTTATGGTTTATTTTATAGGTAAGTATTTAGTTTTAAATAGGAATAATTTAGTTAATTATAGTAATTTTATTTAGATGTATTTAAATTATATTTAAGTTAGGGGGTGTTAGGGTTAGACTTAGGTTTAGGGGGTTAATACATTTAGTATAGTGGCGGCGACGTTGGGGGCGGCAGATTAGGGGTTAATAAGTGTAGGTAGGTTGCTGCGACATTGGGGGCAGCAGATTAGGGGTTAATAAATATAATGTAGGTGGCGGCGATGTTGGGGGCAGCAGATTAGGGGTTCGTAACTATAATGTAGGTGGCGGCGGTGTCCGGAGCGGCAGATTAGGGGTTAAAAAATATAATGCAGGTGTCGGCGATGTCGGGGACGGCAGATTAGGGGTTAATAAGTGTATGATTGGGGTGTTTAGACTCGGGGTTCATGTTAGGGTGTTAGGTGTAAACATAAAATGTGTTTCCCCATAGTAATCAATGGGGCAGCGTTACTGAGTTTTACGCTGCTTTTTTGAAGGTGTTAGACTTTTTCTCAGCCGGCTCTCCCCGTTGATTCCTATGGGGAAATCGTGCACGAGCACGTACGACCAGCTCACCGCTGACTTAAGCAGCGCTGGTATTGGAGTGCAGAAAGGAGCAAAATTTTGCTCAACGCTCACTTCTTGCCTTTTAACGCTGGGTTTGTAAAAACCCATAATACCAGCGCTGCATGTAAGTGAGCGGTGAGAGAAAACTGCTCGTTAGCACAACACAGCTCAAGACGAAAAACTTGTAATCTAGCCGAATGTGTTTTGTATTTATTTATAAAGTTATAAGTATATAAGTTATTATTATTATTGTTCAGTCAGTTCTATGACTTATGTTATTACAGCAAGCCAAGAGGATAGGGCATTTAATTACTTATGTGTGTGCTTGTTTAGATAAATATGTGTGTGTGTGTGTGTGTCAGTGTGTGCTTAAACGTATGTGTGAGATTGTGTGTGCTTGTGTAGATATATATGTGTGTGTGTGTCAGTGTGTGTGCATATACATATGTGTGAGATTGTGTGTGCTTGTGTAGATGTGTGTGTGTCAGTGTGTGCGTATACATATGTGTGATATGTGTGTGCTTGTGTAGATATGTGTGTGTGTCACTGTGTGTGTATACATATGTGTGATATGTGTGTGCTTGTGTAGATATATGTGTGTATCAGTGTGTGTATACATATGTGTGATATGTGTGTGCTTGTGTAGATATATGTGTGTGTGACAGTGTGTGTGTATACATATGTGTGATATGTGTGTGCTTGTGTAGATATGTGTGTGTCAGTGTGTGTGTATACATATATGTGATATGTGTGTGCTTGTGTAGATATATATGTGTGTGTGTCAGTGTGTGTGTATACATATGTGTGATATGTGTGTGCTTGTGTAGATATATATATGCGTGTGTCAGTGTGTGTGTATACATATGTGTGATATGTGTGTGTTTGTGTAGATATATGTGTGTGTCAGTGTGTGTGTATACATATGTGTGATATGTGTGTGCTTGTGTAGATATGTGTGTGTGTCAGTGTGTGTGTATACATATGTGTGATATGTGTGTGCTTGTGTAGATATATGTGTATACATATGTGTGATATGTGTGTGCTTGTGTAGATATATGTGTGTGTGTGTGTATACATATGTGTGATATGTGTGTGCTTGTGTAGATATGTGTGTGTGTCAGTGTGTCTGTATACATATGTGTGATGTGTCTGTGTAGATATATATATGTGTGTGTCAGTGTGTGTGTATACATATGTGTGATATGTGTGTGCTTGTGTAGATATATATGTGTGTGTGTCACTGTGTGTGTATACATATGTGTGATATGTGTGTGCTTGTGTAGATATATATATGTGTGTCAGTGTGTGTGTATACATATGTGTGAGATGTGTGTTTGTGTAGATATATGTGTGTGTCAGTGTGTGTGTATACATATGTGTGATATGTGTGTGCTTGTGTAGATATATATATGCGTGTGTCAGTGTGTGCATATACATATGTGTGATATGTCTGTGTGTTTGTGTATATATGTGTGTGTGTGTATACATATGTGTGATGTGTTTGTGTAGATAGATATATATATATATATATATATGTGTGTGTGTGTCAGAGTGTGTGTATACATATGTGTGATGTGTTTGTGTAGATATATATATGTGTGTGTGTCAGTATGTGTGTATACATATGTGTGATGTGTTTGTGTAGATATATATATGTGTGTGTCAGTGTGTGCGTATACATATGTGTGATATGTCTGTGTTTGTGTATATATGTGTGTGTGTGTGTGTCAGTGTGTGCGTTTACATATGTGTGATATGTGTGTGCTTGTGTAGATATGTGTGTGTGTCAGTGTGTGCATATACATATGTGTGAGATTGTGTGTGCTTGTGTAGATATGTGTGTGTCAGTGTGTGTGCATCAGTGTGTGTGTGTATCAGTGTGTGTGTATACATATGTGTGATGTGTTTGTGTAGATATATATGTGTGTGTCAGTGTGTGCATATACATGTGTGATATGTCTATGTTTGTGTATATATGTGTGTGTGTGTGTGTCAGTGTTTGCGTATACATATGTGTGATATGTGTGTGCTTGTGTAGATATGTGTGTGTGTCAGTGTGTCTGTATACATGTGTGATATGTGTGTGTTTGTGTAGATATCTGTGTGTGTGTCAGTGTGTGCATATACATATGTGTGATATGTGTGTGTGTGTTTGTGTAGATGTGTGTGTGTCTGTGTGTGCGTATACATATGTGTGATATGTGTGTGCTTGTGTAGATATGTGTGTGTGTCAGTGTATCTGTATACATATGTGTGTGTCAGTGTGTGCGTATACATATGTGTGATATGTGTGTGCTTGTGTAGATATGTGTGTGTGTCAGTGTGTCTGTATACATATGTGTGAGATGTGTGTTTGTGTAGATATGTGTGTGTGTCAGTGTGTGCGTATACATATGTGTTATATGTGTGTGCTTGTGTAGATATGTGTGTGTGTCAGTGTGTGAGTATACATATGTGTGATATGTGTGTGCTTGTGTAGATATGTATGTGTGTCAGTGTGTCTGTATACATATGTGTGATATGTATGTGTGTCAGTGTGTGCATATACATATGTGTGATGTGTGTGCTTCAGTGTGTCTGTATACATATGTGTGATATGTGTGTGTTTGTGTAGATATCTGTGAGTGTGTCAGTGTGTGCGTATACACATGTGTGATATGTGTATGTGTCAGTGTGTCTGTATATATATATATATGTGTGATATGTGTGTGCTTTGTGTAGATATGTGTGTGTGTCAGGGTGTGCGTATACATATGTGTGAGGTGTGTGTGTTTGTGTAGATATATATGCGTGTGTCAGTGTGTGCGTATACATATGTGTGATAAGTGTGTGCTTATGTAGATATGTGTGTGTGCCAGTGTGTGAGTATATATGTGTGATAAGTGTGTGCTTATGTAGATTTGTGTGTGTGTGTGTAAGTGTGTGCATATACATATGTGTGAGATGTGTGTTTGTGTAGATATGTGTGTGTGTCAGTGTGTGTGTATACATATGTGTGAGATGTGTGTGTTTGTGTAGATATGTGTGTGTGTCAGGGTGTGCGTATACATATGTGTGAGATGTGTGTGTTTGTGTAGATATATATGCCTATGTCAGTGTGTGCGTATACATATGTGTGATATGTGTGTTTGTAGATATATGTGTGTGTCAGTGTGTGCGTATACATATGTGTGAGATTGTGTGTGCTTGTGTAGATATATATGTGTGTGTGTCAGTGTGTGTGTATACATAAATAACACACAAAGTTTGTGAAAACTGCACGTCGTGATTTAAATCACTGATTGAGTATACAAAAGGTTTTGCATGTACAACAAGTAGGTAGCGTATTGCTTGTATTCTCTATCAAGTGAAGCTGTACCGTACCAAATGTAACATGTAATCAGTGAGAAGTAATAGACCAATGTATTTGACTGAGAGGATAAAGCCGTGCTGCGGGCAAGTGGTGACAGTAATAAACTTCAATCTTGCAATGGTTCTTATCAAGAACTACAAATTTATAGGTGAAACAGGTATGATCTCGCCGCACTCTGTCATGCCCCTCAGGCCGTCCCAACACCAGGTATGGATTCACTCCTCCGGCATCCAAACGTACGATCAAATGAACAATAGAAATTACCTTAATTAATTAAATGCCCTATCCTCCTGGCTTGCTGGAAAACTTTAATAACTGGAGCCATAAAACTGACTCAACCAAATAACTATGTACAACTTATAACACACTTAAATAACTTACATATAACTGTAATACTTGAATAAACAAGCAGACACAGATGTATGGGAAAAGACCCGTGGGTCACATTTATTGTAGAACCTGAGAACCGACTGGACTCAACGGGGCCAGCTAAAACAT
Source organism: Bombina bombina (assembly GCF_027579735.1). Taxonomy (NCBI): domain Eukaryota; kingdom Metazoa; phylum Chordata; class Amphibia; order Anura; family Bombinatoridae; genus Bombina; species Bombina bombina. Next base: position 13,121,912 of record NC_069501.1, on the reverse strand, counting down.
GTGGCGGCAATCTAGTTAGGAGTAGGAACCCCCTGCTAGGAAGAATGGACCGCGCCCGTGAATGCCCACACAAGCGGAGCTCAGCTGCCGCAGAAGCTTAGGGAGTTCTCGGCATCTTAGAATGGGAGGGACCCCAGGCGGGCGCCTGCAGAGATCACCCTCCCCTGGGCAGCCGTCACTCTACCTCTGATGGCAAACCGGGGCGCGGACCAACCGCCTAACCAGGGTGTAAAGTAAAGATCTCCGAACCAGTAGGACCAGGTGTGACTAGACACGTATCCATGCCACTACCTGGGGAGTCAAAAACTACCGTCCTTGGACTTAAGGAAACAAGCCGCGTAGCTCTCATCCAGCCTCGGACACCTAGCTGAAACACCCTGGTGATGTAGCAGCCTAAAGATTGCCGTATGAACCAATGCAGGGAGGGAGGGAGGGACGCTGTGAAGACGAGCTGGAAAAGAGGGTTTGGGCCTTGGGAGCTGACTACTTAAAGGTAAGCTAAACCCCACCCTCACTAATGCAACATTGTTGCCACTTCACAGCAGCACACTCCTAAGGGCCTTAATTATTATGGTCGTTCTGGGCTATGCTGCCCTCCACTGTCTTAATTAATTAAATGCCCTATCCTCCTGGCTTGCTGGAAAACTTTAATAACTGGAGCCATAAAACTGGCTCAACAACATAACTATGTACAAATATAACTCTTAAATAACTTTACATAAAACTGTAATACTTGAATAGCCACGCAGACACAGATATATGGGAAAAGACCCGAAGGTCGCATTTATTGTAGAACGTGAGAACCGGCTGGACTCAACGGGGCCAGCTAAAACATGTGGCGGCAATCTAGTTAGGAGCTGGAACCCCCTGCTAGGAAGAATGGACCGCGCCCGTGAATGCCCACACAAGCGGAGCTCAGCTGCCGCAGAAGCTTAGGGAGTTCTCGGCATCTTAGAATGGGAGGGACCCCAGGCGCGCGCCTGCAGAGATCACCCTCCCCTGGGCAGCCATCACTCTACCTCTGATGGCAAACCGGGGCGCGGACCAACCGCCACAAGAGATAGCCCAACAGGCTCACCTCTTGCCGCCACACCTATAGATGATTAAGTATAGCACGCCTCAAATTACAGAGGAACAGGTCAATGCCCCTCTCAGAGAGGTGCACCCCGTCCCTTCTGTAGAGGCACCTCTCAGCCGTTGATATGTTCCCATGTTCCACAACAAACCCTCCTGACTGCCCTAAGAAAATCCTCACTTCTCTGTTAATTTTCTTGCGGACCTGAAAAGCTGCGCGATGAGACTGCATATGGCGCCATTCTATCCTGGGAATGATGTTAGACCATCCTATCCTGACTTGGGGAATCCATGCCTGAATCGTGCGCAAATCCGACTGAATAACCGCACTGAGCTGCTTGCACGGTAGGAGCCCCATATCGTTTCCACCTGCGTGGATGATAAGTACGTGGGGTTTCTCCCACCTGCGCAAGGCCCCCTGCAGCAACTCAGGCAGAGCCTGCCACGTAAGCCCCCTGCGCCCTAACCACCTAACAGTGACTCGGGAAGAGGGGAACCCCAACTGACGCCCATCAGGTCTCGCGATCGCTCGAAGCTCCGCCCAGTGGATGTACGAATGCCCCGTAATCCATACTCTCAGTGGACCGCTCCTTGGTCCTAAGAAAAGAAACAGAGGTTAACCATTGCATCTGCAAAACATAATCACTTCTAAACAGTCAAAGGCCTAACATATAAAAGATACCTTTGCGACCTCCATCTCCCCAGAGCTCTAATATGGTCAGCCGACCATCCTAAACTAGCGGCAGTGGTGGCCGCGCCCACCCTAAAGGAATGGGGAGCAATGACCCTTGGATCAAGACCTGCCCTTGATGCTGCCCAGGCCAACACCTTCCTAAACTGGAATCTAGTCAACGGGGAACCGTCCTCGTGAACTAGAAATTGTGAGAAACCCTCAGGACGCACGTCCATATAGGCTTTAACCAGTCTGACCGGGCAGCAAACAGATTCATCATGGGCCGGCAAGGCTAACCAGGCACCTCTCCCTTCTTGGTCAGTTTTGGATCTGGGAAGAAAGACCAAGATAGACGACCCATCGTCTCTGACATGAGGCAGCAAAAGGCCGCCCGTCTTTTTCTTAGAGGGCGGGACAATTTCCCCTACCCTAAGAGCCCCGTGAAAAGCCAGCCCAAAGGCGGCTGAGAACAGGGCAGTTTCGTAGGCGGATGAACAGACCGCCGGCAAAACTCGGCACAACGTTACCAGATGCTCAATGGTAACTGGTTCCCTGAAATCCCTGACCCTGGGGGCCATACGCCCCCAGCCTCGAAGCACCTGCCTAACCAGAAAGGTCTTCGAGACGTCAGCAAGCCCATACAACTTGCAGAAAAAGGACACTGCCGCCAGGCGTGAACCCACCGCAGTCTTCGAAACACCATTACCTTTAAGTTCGGTAATCCATTCTAGTAAGCCCCACTGGTCCCCGTCACAGGAGGGACGGCACCTGAAGTCACAAAAAGCGATCCACTCCGTCCAGTATTTCACATAAGTAGCCCAGGTAGACGGAGCGAGGGAAGCCTGAACCATCGCAATCAAGGGGCCCCATCCAGCGCCACCTGCCATAAGTAAGTGGGACAGGACAATCCGTTGCATAAAAATCCAGTGCATAAAATGCTTCCCATTGAAAACGGGAGAGCGCATCAGCAATCCTATTCTGGACGCCCGGAACATGCTTAGCACGGAACACAATATTCAGGTGCAGACACCTCAGCACCAACAGTCTCAAATACCGCACAACCGGAGGGGAACTAGATGAAAGTCTGTTAACAGCATAAACAACGCTCATGTTATCTGTCCAGAAAACCACCTCACGGTCGCGAAGCTGATCGCCCCAAATGTCAAGAGCGACCAGTATGGGAAACAGCTCAAGAAGGCATAGGTTTCTGGCCAAGCCTCTTTCTATCCACGCGGCGGGCCATGGGCCAGCGCTCCATTGCCCGGCCAAGAAAGCCCCGTACCCGTGGGACCCAGCCGCATCAGTGAACAACTGGATCGCTGCGTTAGAAGGAACAACCTCCCGCCACAGACAGATCCCGTTAAAGTGGAGAAGAAATTCTTCCCAGACCTTAAGATCTTCCACCCTCTCAGCAGACACCCGGAACCTCCGGGTCTGCGATCTTTCTCCGCACAGCTGCCTCTCGAGCCTGCGGAGGAATATTCTACCCATAGGAATAATCCTGCCGGCAAAGTTCAGCAAACCCAATAGGATTTGAAGGTCTTTTACGGAGCTATACAGCTCTTTACTCATAGCGCGTACTGACTCCAACATGCGCTGAATTTTTTCTTGTGGCAGACGGCACTGCTCAGCCACCGAATCAACTTCGATGCCCAAAAAAGTAAGGCACGTGCAAGGACCCTGGGACTTGTCCTCCGCCAGAGGAACTCCCATTCTATCCATCAGAAACCTGGTGACTTTCATCAGGAAAGCACACTCAGATGATCCTGTCCACCCAACCAGCAGAAAATCATCCAAATAGTGTGCCAGGCCGTCAAATCCGGCCACCTCCGCGATGGCCCAGTGCAAGAAGCAGCTGAAAGCCTCGAAGTAAGCACACAAAACTGAGCACCCCATGGGCAAGCATTTGTCCACGTAGTACTGCCCCTCAAAATAGCACCCCATAAGCCTAAAAGAGGAGGGGTGAATAGGCAGGAGCCGGAAGCAGATTCTATATCCAGCTTTGCCATCAGAGCTCTGGCCCCCGCCCTGCGAACTAGCCCCAATGCTTCATCAAATGATTGGTAAAAAACTGAGCTAAGTTCAGGGGGGATGGCGTCATTCACCGAACGACCCTTCGGGAAGGACAGATGTTGGATGAGCCGGAATTTACCCGGCTCCTTTTTTGGGACTACCCCCAAGGGTGATACAACCAGCCCTGGGAGGGGAATATCCTCAAATGGGCCTGCCATACGACCCAGCCCAATTTCTTTATTCAGTTTATCCCGCAAAACCCCGGGAAACTGATATGCGGATTTTAGGTTCCTGCGTGACAAGGAACCCTCCACGTGCGATCCGACTGGGATAACAAATCCCGACCGCAGACCGCCTCCAAGCAGCAAGGCGGCCTCCTTAAATGGGTATAGCAGCAGCCATTTCTCAATTACGGCCACCTTCAGAGGTGTGGCCACCCTTTCCAACAGGGAAAGGTTTGGAGCCAGCTGCTGGTCTCTCCTGGGAATGACCCGCGTCCTGGGTTCTGGTACACTCGGACCCCGAGTGGCCGCCACCGCAGGTTTTGCACGCGTGCCGAAATGCGCATGCCGCTCCCCTGGTACACGATTTGTCCTGGAAGCGCTAGCACACCCCTGTGGGCCGCCATCGAGAGCGCTGCGAGGCCTTAACGCCCCCCGATGCTCTGACCGCTATAGCATGCGCCGCCTGTTTTTCAGGACCCAATTGCGCCCACAAACGCGAATCAACGTCACCGAAAGTAAGAAGAGGGTTCCCAACCATCTTTCTACGGAAGGCAGCGTCGTAATCCCGCCAAGCTCCATCCCTGTACTTCTCGTACACTGTTTCAATGGAATCCTGATATTTCAGGATGTTCAAAGCTTGATCGGGAAATTTAGAGATATAACAGGACGCATGTTACAAACTGCTATTTGTAACTGGCCCTTTAAATGGAAAATTGCCCTGCTTCCCTGGATTTTGGAGAAGCCTATTTGCCAGCCTCCTTCCACATGACTATGGCCCCTGGAAGATTGTGCCCCTGAGGACATATTGACTTTTATTGGGTGTGTATGGCCCTTTAAGAACCGTCTGGGGACATATTGTGACTTTGGTGAACAATGCCCCTTTAAGACTATGTCCCCAGACCTGTGAAATGACTTGTCCCTGGCTTTCTCCCACTTGGTTCAGTTTCATTGTGTGCCATTAAGTGCTATGTGACAGACCCTTCGGTCAGAACTACAGAGATAACTTTGTTCAGCTTCAAGAAGCATTCTAAATACAAGTTTGCTGGGATCAGCTCTAATTAAGTTTAGTGATAAAACATTCCCATTGTCTAATCAGACTTCTAGTAGTGATAAGGTGGACTGCATTGTTTTATTGTGTGTAAAATGTTATCTGCTGAAGTAATGTTGTGGCCTGTCAAAGGGAGTGTCTCTCTATCTAATACCAAATGTGTGATGGGGGATTTTATGCCTCCCCCTGAGAGTGTCCTGTTTGCATGTAACCTCAATAAAAAGCAGGCTGTGTGCTCCAGCACATCAGACCTATTTCTGACCCTCTAACTTGCAGCTTTGACTCATGTTTGTAGGGGACAGCTTCAGCTATACTCACTACAGGGATTGCTATGTTTTTCATACTCCCTTAGCTACAGGGATTGCTATAGAAGGAAGAGGTTCACCTACTGGAGCCTGGTCGTAGGTCCAGGGCGCAGAGCAGACGGCGAGATACCAGCCCAGCAGCGGTGGTTCATAGAGTCTGCATTACTTATGGTGGCTACGCAGCAGTTATAGAGTGTCCACGGTGCTGCTGCTCCTTTGGTGAGCGCTAGGAGCATCCTTTTCTACGGTCCAACTTCCAGCCAGCCTGGAGGCAACCGTAACAACGCATAAACCCTAAAGCACTTGCGCCATTCCTCATAGGAATCAGGACGTTTAAATTTTTCCGGGCCCGTGCCATCATCCGCCATTTCTTTCTGGCGATAAGCCTCCGCAGAAAGCTCAAACATGTGCACGTACCTCCCACCCTGAATGCGCCGAACCATCTTAGATTTGAGATGTTCATGTAGACTAAACGCAGGCCATGTGTCAGTGTCCCCATGTACAGCTGCCCTGCACCTGTTCCCCATAACCGGGTTAACTAAGTCTGTTGACGCAGGAGGTGTCAACATAGGAACAGTGTGTTCCATGCGGGATGAACCAGGGGGGAGGGGGAGACCCATAGCCTTCCTTTCTTCCACTAACCATTTCACCATCCTATACATTCTTTTTTGCCCTTTCGCTTCCAACCCCAGGGATCTATCACTTTCAGAACCTGAGTCATCCGAGGATGAGCTTAAAACACTACGTTCAAAAGTAATAGTGTGCTTACCAGCTCCCAAGAGGCGTTGCACCGGGACAGGACCAGAAGAAGTGGATGGCTGTTCCTGAGACTGTGGCTCCCTCTCAACGGCACTGGGGGTGGCCTGGAGTGGCAGTAATGCAGTTCTGGGTTCCATAATGATCTGTGGAGAAAAATGTGAAAGAGGAGTACCCAGGGAAGGGGACGAAGGCCCACTAACCACATTACCACGGGACCCTAGGGGACTGGGGCTCCTGTGATCACTGCCACACTCCTCAATACCATCATCAACCATATCAGCCATACGCACATTCATCACTGCATTAGCAAACTGCACTTGTCTACCCTGTTCAATCGCAGCCTGCGTGCCCTGAAATAGACTGGGCGTGATAACTGGGCCTTTCTTTGCTGAAGCTCTAGTAACAACGCCTGGTGGAGCCCCGCTGAGGGCCACACCCGCGGGCGCCGCCCGCGCACCCTGTCGGGCGCTACGTTTGCTGCGTGACGCAGTACTACGGCGTCTGCTAGGCCGTGATGTATTCGCGGGCCGACGCTTGCCCCCAGCCTGCGTGATTGCGGCCTGAGGACCTGCGACTTGTTGCGCAGTAGGCATATTCCCCGTCAGGCCTGCGGCCTGCTCATTAATGCCTGTTTCCCCAATCTGGGCCCTTCCGGGCGAACGTGCCCTTGCTACTTGCCTCTCAGAAACCACTTGCCCTTCTGACACCTCATTTGCCCTGATCGGAGCACCATCAAGTGCTAACATACCCCCGGTCAGGCTTGCGGCCTGCTCATGAGATCCCTCATGCAACCTTCTACCCCTTTCAATGACCGCCAAATCAGTGTCCCTTCGCGGGCGCTGAGTAATTGAGCCTTGCTGCGCACCCCCCGCAGGCGTCGCCCCCCCGGGGTACCCCTCTCTTACCTGTGTACCCCGGGGGAGACGACGATGCTGCCCGCTTGCCTCTGGATTCTGAAACGGCCAAACCGGAAGAGACGGGGCCTGACGCGGCCATGGAGACCCGCGTGGCCGCCGACGCCCGAACCGAAGCTGGAGGGCCTCCCTGGGATGCCGGTCCCCTGCCGGAAAGCACCGCTGCCAAAGATTGGAGCAGCGCCACCACCGTGGAGACCGCCTCACCGGTAAGAGTGACCGGTTCAGGTAAGGCCTCACCCACGCCACCACTCGCACTGGAAATGGAGCCCTGCTCAGCTACCACAACCCCCTCTGCTACCTGGGAACCCACTTCTACCACTGGAGGGGGGACTAAGGGAGGGGTGGGAGAGGGGGAGACAACCATAACTTCAGGGTACAGGCTAGACCCCAGGGCACGACTCACCGGGCGAGGGGGGGAAGGCTGCACCACATCTTCTCCTGAATCAAAATCCTCGATCATCAGCTCATCTAATTCCGACATCTTTTCCCACAGGAATCCTGACAGATGATCCTGACGCTGTGAAGACGAGCTGGAAAAGAGGGTTTGGGCCTTGGGAGCTGACTACTTAAAGGTAAGCTAAACCCCACCCTCACTAATGCAACATTGTTGCAACTTCACAGCAGCACACTCCTAAGGGCCTTAATTATTATGGTCGTTCTGGGCTATGCTGCCCTCCACTGTCTTAATCAACATCTAAACAGTCAAAGGCCTAACATATAACAGATACCTTTGCAACCTCCATCTCCCCAGAGCTCTAATATGGTCAGCTGACCAGCCTAAACTAGCGGCAGTGGTAGCCGCGCCCACTCTAAAAGAATGGGGAGCAATGACCCTTGGGTCAAGACCTGCCCTCGATGCTGCCCAGGCCAATACCTTTCTAAACTGGAACCTCGTCAACGGGGAACCGTCCTCGTGGACTAGGAACTGTGAGAAACCCTCAGGACGCACGTCCATATAGGCCTTGATCAGTCTGACCGGGCAGCAGACAGATTCATCATGGGCCGGCAAAGATAACCAAGCACCTCTCCCCTCTTGGTCTGTTTTGGATCTGGGGATGAAAACCAGAATAGACAACCCATCGTCCCTGACGTGGGACAGTAAAAGACCTCCCATCTTATTCCTAGAGGGCGGGACAATTTCCCCTACCCTAAGAGCCCCGTGAAAAGCCAGCCCAAAGGCGGCTGAAAACAGGGTGGCTTCGTAGGCGGATAAACAAACCGCCGGCAAAACCTGGCATAACGTTACCAGACGCTCAATGGTAACCGGTTCCCTGAAATCCCTAGTCCTGGGCGCCATACGCCCCCAGCCTCGAAGTACCTGCCTAACCAGGAAGGTTCTTGACGAGTCTGCAAGCCCATACAATTTGCAGAAGAAGGACACCGCCTCCAGGCGTGACCCAACCGCAGTCTTTGAAACCCCATTACCTTTAAGTTCGGTAATCCATTCAAGTAAGCCCCACTGGTCACCGTCACAGGAAGGACGGCCCCTGGAGTCACAAAAAGCGATCCACTCCGTCCAGTATTTCACATAGGCAGTCCAGGTAGACGGAGCGAGGGAAGCACGAACCATTGCAATCAAGGGGCCCCATCCAGCGCCACCTGCCATAAGTAAGCGGGACAGGGCATTCCGTTAGTGTCCGCATCGGGCACCAATGCATAGAATGCTTCCTATTGAAAACAGGAGAGCGCATCCGCAATCCTATTCTGGACGCCCGGGACATGCTTAGCACGGAACACAATATTCAGGTGCAGACACCTCAGCACCAACAGTCTCAAATATCGCGCAAGGGGAACTAAATGAGAGCCTGTTAACAGCATAAGCAACGCTCATGTTATCAGTCCAGAAAATCACCTCACGGTCCCGAAGCTGATCGCCCCAAATGTCAAGAGCAACCAGGATGGGAAACAGTTCAAGAAGGCACAGGTTTCTAACCAAGCCTCTTTCTACCCACACGGCGGGCCATGGGCAGGCGCTCCACTGCCCGGCCAAGAAAGCCCCGTACCCGTGGGACCCAGCCGCATCGGTGAACAACTGGATCGCCGCGTTAGAAGGAACCACCTCCCGCCACAGGCAAATCCCGTTAAAGTGGAGA